>NC_050192.1:11884269-12094269 GCF_008315115.2 Sander lucioperca | reverse complement strand
TCCTCTCTCTGCATCAGCTATCTGTGATTAGAAGCAAGCCTCAGGGGGAAGACACACGACACACACACACACACACACACACACACACACACACACACACACACACACACACACACACACACTATGGAAGCAGTTTGGCACACATTTGTGCTTATACGCTAAATGCACACATACAGTTAAAGTATAGACATAACACATAAACACAAAGTAAGTACACACACTTGGTCTCATGCCCTCTCCGTTTCTCAGCCCGTCTATCAGACACGCAAATGATAGTTAATTGGAAGATATGTAAATTATTCAGGGTATATAATTAGTGGCTCTACATAATGCATGATGGTGAGTCCATTCAGTCAGCTCTTTGTCCGTGGATGAGTAGATATTGTGTTTTAAATGATTAGACAAGACCACACAACAGCATGAAGCAAAGATTAGGCTTGCTGTTGGATGCAATTAGACAAATTGATAATTATCCATGTAAATATGAAATATTCATTAGATGATTACCATTTTGAATTAGGTGTGTTGGCCAAAAGAAAATGAACAGCGTATCAGTTTCAGTTTAACGCGGAACCAGCCGGCCTGTAGCCAGCCTTAATAGAATAGAATAGAAGAGAATGTGAAAGTTACTGCATTTTGTATTGCCTCCAGCATAATACTTTTAGACAGGGATCAATGACCTAGGATTGGACCGTCAACTACTGTACACTGAGAACAGAATTAATTTTTAATCATTTAATGTCCAGTGGGAAATCTGCCACAGGTCAGGATGTGATTTAATGGAAAATAAATTTATTGTGCAGAAGAAACTGCCTCAGAAATGCTGTATTTGACTGTAAAAGGCAGAAAGCAACAGACTAGAGTAGAACACTGTTGGATGGTTGCTATTAATTTAATTGAAGAAAAAAAAGAAAGAGAGATGAAGATTTGTGAGTGTTCGTCCTACTTATTTGTGAATTCTATGGTATCTTTTCCCGGCTGGTAGAGACTGTTCCTTTTGTTCATGGGATAGAATAGAACAGAATTGACTGAAAGTTCATACTTTACCTTGGAAACACTAGACAATCTTTGCACTAGGTCCATTCTGGAGCTTTCGATCACATCACACAATCGTCCCCAGTAGGTTGCGTGGTAACCTCACGATGACGACGTGCCTCCAGGAAGTTTCTGTTTTTGGCCATAAAATAGTCTGGCAGAAAATCACAACTTGCCGTTTTACACTTCTGTTTTTATACAGATTGAACAGATATGACGTGTTAATAAGTAAGCTTTAGAGGTGCTGAAAGGTGGATTTTGTTGCCTTTGGACAGAGCCAGGCTAGCTGTTTCCCTGTTTTTAGTCTTTGTGCGAAGCTAAGTTAACGGGCTGCTGGCTCCAGCTTTATATTTACTGTACAGACATGCGAATGGTGTCGATCTTCTCATCTGTTAATCCATTCCTTTAAAGTAAACATCTACAATTCCATGACAACTGGGCAACAACTCCATCTGCTGAGGAAGATCTGAAAGCTCCTGAACATCTACTAAAAAGCTTTGTTGAACCCTTTGGATACATCAAGTGGAATTTGTGTTGAGAATGTTTTTGTCAAGCTAGAATAGAAAAGAATAGGGCAGGAGTACAGCACAATACAAACAATATATACTGTAACAAAATGTATGCACCATCCACACTTGTACTCATATACACCCACCCACAATTAATTACGAACTGTAATAATTTTGCATTAATGTGGACGTGCACAGACAAACACATACCCACAACTGTGTGTGTATGCTCACATAAATCAGTTTTCTGTCTCTCCCAGACACACAGCCCAGCTGTTAGACGGATGGTGGCTGTCAGTGACAGGGTCTCTGTGGTTAGAGTTATGGTCTGCTGGAGCCTGCACTGGGTCACACATCTAATCTAGAAATAGGACTGCAGCTAGAATAACCCGTTGTCTCCCTGGCTCATTGCTATAAGACTGTATGTGTGTGTGTGTTGTTGTTGTGTCTCCACATTAGCCCATTCATCACTTGATAACAACCATTACCTCTGACAGTGGCTGTAGTCACAGTATGGCTGCACAGGCTCCACCAGTCCTTGTTAAAACCCAATTAATAAGATGAGGCCTTTGTGCCACCAGCTCACAGGACATTTAATCAGGAAGTTAATGGGCCGTTTTTAAAAACAGCACCAGGGGAAAATGTCTTTGTCACCTGCTGCGCAGATAGACGGTCAGACATGTGTTGTGGATGAAAGGCCTTTTTATGTTATTGTTTTTTTTTTTTTGTCCTTTAAGTCCAAGGTTGAGAAGAAATGTATAATATGAAGCAGAAAAACGGTACTTCACAAGCTGTATATCATCTGTTTGGTCATTTTTCAACAACAGTTTTTGTTGGCAAATTTAGACGGTCGAAGGAAATAGTTTTACAGATGATTCACAAAACTGTATAAATTATTAAAGGAATACTTTAACATTTTGGGAAATACACATTTATTCTCTTGCCGAGTGTTAGATGAGAAAACCACTCTCATGTCAAAATTAATATGCAGCTACAGCCACTTAGCGTAGCTTAGCTTAGCTTAGCATAAAACAGTTAGCCTGGCTCAGTCCAAAAGTAACAAAATATATACAAAAACAGTTTAAAAACAACACTTTATACTTATACTTTACTTTATATAACACCACAACAAAAAATGTGAGATATGACTTGTTAATAAGTGAGCTGCTATTTACCGTACAGATGTGAGAGTAGTATATTCTCATCTAACTCTCAACAAGAAAGCAAATCAGCGTATTTCCCAAAATGACTGTTTTAAATAAGTAGTAAGATTTAAATGATAATATTTTAGGAGCCACATTTCCAGCCCTGAGGTGAGCAGGCCTGTCATGTTCCCAGCAGGTAAATGAACATGACAGGGTCAAAGCAGCTATTTGGAAGAAATGCCACATTAACATTGTTAATCAATCTGAAGCTGTCGTGGCTTATTTCTCTCTTCCTGTCATTTTGGACTGTCTCTTACTCACTGATGTGTTCCACTGCTATTGTCTTTTATTCATTAATTTCTTTCTTTCTTTCTTTCTTCCATTCATTCTTTCTTTCTTTCTTTCTTTTTTTCTTTCTTTCTTTCTTTCTTTCTCCCACTCTTTTCCTTTTTCCATTCTTCTGTCCCTGTTTCTCCGTCACTCATTTGCATAACCCCCTTCCACAAATGCACACATTTCATCACCCCACCAGGCCTGACTCTTGGACTCTTTCTCTCTCTCATCTCCTCTCTAGTACAAAGCTATGCTTGTTCATCCTGCCCTTGCTCTCCACCCCAACACGCTGATCAAAGCTGGGTTTCCGGGGTCCTTCATGACTGCCTTTAAAGCCGTTCCAGCTGTGTTGTTCAAGCCATGAAATATTCACTATGTGCAAGCACCTGTCCATGTGTACTGGATGAGTATTTTTGTATGTGTGTTCACTTAAAGCCACCACATATGGGAATACAGGTGTGCTTGGTGTGCATGTTTACAGATAAAGAAGTGGATCACAATATGATGCATCTTTAACTATTAGAATAAATAACTTTATTTTCTAGAGATGTATTTAGGGCCAATTATTGTATTTTATTTATAGTGGAGATGAGGAGAGGCTGACAAAATCCTGTTTAAACTTTAGTGCCATAACAGCTCCAAACTGACACTCATCTCTTCATGGATATTACACAAAAGACATTAAATATATATTTCTAGATATTATAAATCGGATAGGAATTTGATCTTATTCCCTAGGTCAAGGTGCCATCAGTTTAAACTCTATGTCGTAAACAATTCACTATGTTTACGACGTGTCAGATAGTGGTAAAATGAGTGTGTCTACTGCAAGGCCTACATGCATTAATGCCTTCATGAATGTTTGATTTGCTGCTCAGTTACAGTACAAGTGATCCAACACACTCCGAAGTAAGCTGTTTTTTGGACAGTTTTAACAAAGTGTCTTCCTTTGATCCAATATTTTTGTTCCAATCCAAAACAAGTGCAAATCCTTGAATTTAACATGAGCAGACATTGATGATTAGATAGATTTTTGGTGCCTGGCTTTCCAAGCATGGGTACCTGAGTGTAAGATGACAACATCTGCCAAGTGCACTCAACATTTTGACAACCTGCCCAAAGCACCTAAAGGATTAATCAGTCAAGAGTGTGAAGTAACCACCTACATAAACATGCTTGGCTTAAATATATTCCAAGTTGCTCTGGGGAAAAAAAAAAACATTGCTTAAAAAGCTAATGAATAATTATTGTTCTGGTTTGTCCAAATTTCTAAACAATTTACCACAATGATAGTTACAAGATTGTAGTGTAGCGGCAGATAAAAAAACGCCAGGGTCCAGAACACAGTCACATTGATCACAGTTACCGTCCAGAGCGCTGAAGCGTGTTGATGGTTTATCTACCCCACTTACCCCTCGCTGTTTCCTTCATTAGTCTGGATAGGCAACCATGTGTATCAGAGAGTCAGTGTGTGTGTGTGTGTGTGTGTGTGTGTGTGTGTGTGTGTGTGTAAGGCCTAGATACACAGAACATCTTGCCGTGTACATCTATATCTGTCCAGGAAGTATGTGTTTGGAGCACTAAAGCCGTGGCTCACTGGGGCCATCTCGGAAGCTAGCTGTTGTAATTAAATTTGATATGAAGGGAGGCAAGGAAGGAGGAAAGGAAGGAAGGATGTATAAAAGGGGGGAAAGAGGGTGGGGAGAGAAGGGAGAGATCAAAAGAGGAGAGATTAGTGAGAGTCAGAGGTAGAAAGGTAAGCAAGATGAGACAGGATGGGGGGGATCAGTGGCTGTTGTGGCAGATTTTAGTGCTGGAGGCAAAATCATAGAAGGAACTGGTTCATGTAAGGACAGACGTCCACACACACACACACACACACACACACACACACACACACACACACACACACACACACACACACACACACACACACACACACACACACATACACACACATAACACCACACACACACACACACACACACACACACACACACACACACACACACACATAACACCACATACACACACACACACACTCAGCTGCAGAGGAATGTTTTTCAGGGTGTGCACACTCGGCCAAAATGACAATTTGAGGACTTTTTTTTACATCGAGAATGTGGAGGCAATGGCAGGCAATTAGCTTAATTACATGAATGCTTTAAGTGAAACATTACCAGAAAAAGGGGAATGTTTAGGAAGTGTGTTAATTAGTAAAACTCATTGAACAAGAGGTGCAAAAATACGTTAGAATAAAGAGTGCAATGCTTTTAATCCACCCTGTCACTCCCTTGCTCTGCGTGTCTGTGTGGTCTTTATTTCTGTCAGTCTGTGCTTTCTCTTTTCTCACATACACACATTCAGGGATGCTACACAGTGTTAATAGCAGCTTACAGCCTGCCATTGTACTCCACTTCTTGTAATTACACCAGTGTGAGCTGCACCGAAAGGCCAGTGCTGTGTGCCCTGTTGTTTATTTACGTGGTGGTGGCTGACTTATCAACTTGTGGAAAGGCCTTTGTTTGTGTGTGATGCAAGGGAATCTATTTATTTACTTCACCGGCAGCCCTTCCTTAAAATTCTGCAAGATACTGTCCAACATTTTCTACACTGGAGATAATTTTGTCAGTTCCTTGTTATTCTTGTATTCCTTTAACACTGGGGAACTGACAACCACGAAAAGCTCAGCCCATCTGGCCGTTGAAATGATTGTAGCCTCTATGAGGCTTTTATTAGCACAAGCTCTAATGCTCACTTTTTTCTCTATTGTTCTCGCCTACAGTCCTGTGCCGCTTCATACATAGAGTTTTATGATATAAACAGCATTCTTGAGGCACTATGATTCAATCAAGTAAATGATTGTACATGAATTGTACACAATGACAAAAAAGGACTGTGATTATGATGAATGATGTAAGAATTTGTCTTTGTGTGTTTCCTCAGGTGGCCTCCCTTGGTGTGACCACCTTCACCCTGTGCGCTCTGTGCATCGACCGCTTCCGTGCAGCCACCAACGTCCAGATGTACTACGAGATGATCGAGAATTGCACCTCCACTACCGCTAAGCTAGCTGTCATCTGGATTGGTGCTCTCCTATTGGCCCTCCCAGAGCTCCTCATCAGACAGCTGGTGGCAGAGGACACAGGAATCCCAGACGAGCCTCCCGTTGAACGCTGTATTATCAGGATATCCACCTCACTTCCTGACATGCTCTACGTGCTGGGCTTGACCTATGAGGGCGCTCGGCTGTGGTGGTGCTTTGGCTGCTACTTTTGCCTCCCTACCCTATTCACCATTGGGTGCTCCTTGGTGACTGCACGCAAGATCCGGCGTGCAGAGCAGGCCAGCGTGCGCAGTAACAAAAAGCAGATCCGGCTGGAGAGCCAGATGAACTGCACCGTCGTGGCGCTAGCAATTGTCTACGGTGCGTGTGTGGTGCCTGAGAACATCTGCAACATAGTTTCTGCGTACATGGCGGCCGGTGTTCCTGAGCACACCATGTCTGTGCTCCATCTCCTCTCCCAGCTGCTGCTCTTCTGTCGGGCCGCTGTGACGCCGGCGCTGCTGCTTCTCCTGTGTCGCCCGCTGGGCAGGGCCTTCCTGGACTGCTGCTGTTGCTGCTGCTGTAACCACGAGCCCTCCTCAGCCACTGCCAGTGATGATAACGAACACGAGTGTACCACCGAGCTGGAGCTGTCGCCGTTCAGCACCATCCGCAGGGAGCTGAGTAACTACACACCTGCTGGCTCCAACTGCTAAACTGATATTCCTCATCAGGGATGGATATTTCACTAGCCTGCTATTAGTCTTTGGCAGACTCAGCTAGGAGAGATTTGCCTTACCTAGTCTAGTCACATTTTTAAATGGGTGCATGAAAGAAGTTGGACACTGAATAATCACATTCAGCCAGTGTCCTACATCTTCAAGTTTCATTCCTAACTACATTTGCAGTACTATATTACCCTAATTTCCCAGGAAAGCTAACAAAAAGCTAAATCTTCTTTCACTCATGCCCTGGGGTGCTCTTAAAATAGGGTCAGTACATAACCCTGCCTGAAACCTTTAAAAGTTACAGACCCCCGCTGTAGACCTTCTATGCCTAAATATCTTATGACAGTTGGGAGGCCTCTTAACCTGTCTTATGTGTGGTTCTTCACAAGAGGTTAAATCAGGTTCATCATGTATTTAGATTACACAAAACTGTTTCCCACAGGCCCTAATGTTATGAGTGGCAGGTAAAGATAATATGTATACTGTACAATGTACAGTAAATGATTGTACAGAATATGTGACAATATTTTCTGTTAAAGTTACCAAAACCGTCTGTGATGATAAGTGTATTTGGCCCCCATAAATAATATTAATGTATGGGAAACTGTACTGTATATCTTAAAGGAGACATAATCAATGCCAATCACCTTCTAAATGTGTCACTGTTGCAATTATGGAGACTTGGCTAATTAATCATGGAATGCAACCTTGTATAATATTTCATATACAGCATCTAGCTAAACGTGTGGGCTGACACTGCCTATAGAAATACAGGACTCAATTTACATGAGCTGTAAATGGACAGTTTGTGTAATGCTACACACATGGGATCAAGTCTTACGATAATTAAACTAGTGCAGGGCATCTGCAGTAATGACCGTTTTCAAGAGAAAAACACAGAAAGGAGAGATGATTGGAGAATCCAAATGTACACAATAACACTTACACTGTATATTGAAAAATATCCAGGTGACTCAAACATAACTGGGCTGGTCTCAGAGATACATAAACACGGACTTGAGCAGAATTAAAAAGTTCAGAATAGACTAATTGAAATCAAATTAGAGGTGAATGGAGTGGAATGGAATCGAATGAAACACTACAGATTAAATTGAATGGCGTGAATATGAATAGAGTGAAATGTAATGGAACATAACACCGTGGAATATAATTAAAAGGTATGGACTCAACATGGACTGGACACTGAAAATAAATATCTGCACTACACTGTTGTATCATGTTACGCCTTACACTTTGGGCTGTATATATACTGTACACTTTCTTTGGTGCTCTTATGATGAATGCGCTGTAAACAACCAATCCATCGGTTCGACTTGGAATCACAAGTAATTGAGCTGCGTACTATATTTTTGGTCAAGAAGACAGATAACAGTTGTCGGTGGAATACATGAACAACGGTGGGGTAAACGAAGAAGAAAAATCAATGTAGAATTTCACTGAGCTGCCATAGACACAGTTTAGTGATTGCATGAATCTTTGATAAATACTGCCTTTAGTATTAGTGACGGTTGTTTGACACTTACAAGTATGGTAGCACTTTATTTTACAGTGCAGTAATTACTCAGTGTTTGCAAGGACTGATAAATGAAAAGCTGATTACTTGTAATTAACATTCAATAAATGCAATAATTTACTAGTATGCACATATTTGTATTATTACTTTGGTACAGAAATATAATTACTGGTAGTTATGTAACACATTAACAGGGACAGTAATCATCAATCATTTACTAGGTAATTACAACATGTTAAATTACAATTACAAAAAAAGTGTCAATACTGCATAATTACATTGTAAATACAACTGCTGGATTGTAATTATAAGGGGAATTGTATATTTCGACCAATAGGCTTAATCAATGTATAGTTTATAGTAAATGGAAAGTTCAAGTTATTTATTTCAGTTCCTGAACTGTAAAACAAAGAGCTACCACAAGTGTGTAAATTATCTCGAAGGGAAGACTACAATTGACTGTACATTTTAAATGAGTCAGGCAGAAAGATTGAAATGTCAGCCGCGTCAACAGCGTTTTCAACCAACTCACGTTGCTAATGTTAGCTTAGTTAGCTAGCTAGCTAGTTATTTCAGCTGGTAAAATGGACATTCTCCAGCTAGAAATGAGAGGCTGCTTTTGTCCACCTCTGTCTGAAATGAAGGACCCATTGTCTCAATAATTACTAAGGATGTGGAGTGATAAATCTGCCTCTGTTATCATTGTAAACTGCATATGTGCCATGTGAGAATAGAAAGCTTTACAGGCGTAGCAACAGTAACTAAAGGGGGGTGGGGCTTCAAGGATGAATTTTACAAGGCCAAAAATGTCTTGTTTCTTGACCTCTAATGCTTTTTGCAGTTTCACTACTTGAGTTTTTAAGGAGAACCAATGAAATGTTTTTCACAGTGTATAAATTTACAAGTGTATTGTACTGTAAATCTGTTTTCTTAATCCTACCAATCAGATCTGGGTCAAAACAAGGTTCAAATCACTATTACAATGCAGGTAACTGAAGTTATACTGAAAACTGAACAGCCTAAACATTTAGTACATATGGTATTATGGCAGGAGGGTGTAGAGGGCTTCTGGGGATAACCAAACAGTCTTTATTTTGCTTGTTAAACTTAATGAAAAATCCAATAGCTTTACATAATTATAACTAAAATGAATAGTGGTGCACTCTGTGATGACCCAGGTGTGATGTTCATTGGTATACTGTATATTGCGATGAATCCTTTGCATACGATTCTGCACTGCCAAACACCTTCTCTCTGTCTGTCTCTTGTGCTCTTGTGGTAGTAGCACACTATCTCTGGGTGTCTCTCTCAGCGTGGAGGTCAGTTTGCCCTCGGCTCCATCAATATAGGGAGAAGAATTTTACTACAAAACATAAATCACGAAAGGTTTGACAGCACCCAGGGCCAGTCATACTAAAAATATATACGCATAGTGAGAAACTGTGGATAAAGGGTGTTTTTTTTTTCCTGCCAGGGCTAAAGGCAGCAACCCTTTGGCTTTAACGAACTACAGTTTATGAGCTCCAGGTGGCTGTAGCCTGTGCTTGGCTGCAGTTCTTCAACTTAATAGAGGAAATTGGCAAAAACAGCACTACTGCAACACAATGCCCTGCAGCCTGTTTGACAACTCTTTTTATTCCCATCACTATCAGGCTATTGTGGGCTGACTTGTTCAGGGAGCTCAGTTTATGTGCCCTTGCACCAGCCCAGTTTCTACCATTAAATCACTTCAAGAGTTTATTGTATGTTGTCCAGCGATCTTACTGGAGTCTGGATTTCCCACCTGTTTCATGATGTGAGTGTGAAGTGTAAACTGACCTCCTGAAACTGATTCTTTTTTCTGCATTTTTCTGGGAGTATAGCTCATTCTAAATGGCTCAGTGTGTAGTAACGTGGTTCAAACTATTGATGAAGTGATTCTTGTAAATCAGTCAGTGAGACTTTTATTCTGAATTTTGTGAGTATCCTCTTCACTCTCAGCAAGTTGTGTCTGTATTTGATACCTGGAAATGTAAGCACACGACCACTATTGTCTCTAAGTCTAGTCACTGGTTTCTAAATAGCTTTTTATATAGCCAAATGACTGTCCCTTTGGTTATCAAAGAACTTTATCTTGAAAACTGTATATTAAAATTTTAAATGTACTATTACTGTTGTGTTGATTTATTGTGTGTATTAAGGTTATCTTTGTTGAGTGCCATCATGTTTCATCACTTGACTGCAACATAAATCCTTGTAATCTGAACATCTCCTCCAACATATTCAAAGCAAAGAAATTATCCAGCCTGTTGCCTCCATGGCCAAGGGTTGTTGCCATGGATATAACTGATGTTAAATGGGTGCTCCGGCAATTTAAATAGTGCTACTCCATTATGTTGAGTTTCAAGAGACAGAGTTAAAAAATAATAATCAAAATCAATTCAGCAGAGGCTGAGAGATCCTGACTTTTTAGACTACATTCACACTAAATCATTTCCTGATGCGTCAGATGGTTTGTAAACACAGAACAGAATAGATTGTGCATCAGTGTAGAGACTAGTCGGCAACTTCATATGTCATAATGGACTTCAGAAACAGTGATGCCACAAATTTTAATGTATGAAAAGAGGTATGCCATTTCACAGTGCAATACGTGCACAGGCTTAACTACAGAAATGATGGTGAAATTGTCTTTTGAAACATGAAGAACAAAAACTCTAAACTCTGTCCCTCTTTGGGAATAACTCTCAGTGTGTCCCCATGTCCTGATTTCTTTAAGATCCTCCCACTTCAGCTGTACTAGTGTTTTCATTTTATTTCCTCTTCACATAACAGGGGACCCTTTAAAATATTCATCAGCAATGTATCACTGTGCTCTGTTCTCCCAACACATCCTACACACCCTCTCTCTCCTCTCCGTTGCCTCGTCTTTGTCTGTTGCATCCGAAGTGTTATACAACGATGACGATAGCGGCCGACGTCCTGGGTCTGTGTTCGCGATAAGGATGCAGAATGGAACTGTTTATACCTCCTGTAACAGAATTAGCTGTCGCGTTGGAACACTGAGCAGATGCCAGAAAGCTTCCGCAACCACCACAGACGTATTGCTCGGTCCCCCAGAGGACGCCGCTCACTCCCACTGTTGTGAGGAGGTGGCCTCTTTCATTTTCTTTCTATTTTCTTACTCATGTCAAGGCAGAAAGTAAGGGGTTAGAGTGACGTGGGAAAAGTAAGAAAGAAACCAGTAGAGAAAAGGAGATGTAGAATTTGTCTCTAAAAATAGCACTTATGTGTTTTAACATTCAGAAGAAAGACAGCAGAGAAAAGCACCATCCACCCTCACAGATCCGAAGAAAACAAAGACAGAAATATGTTCTACTTGAGGTGAACTTGGTTTTTCTTCTTTAACACACAGAGCTTCAACTGGGCACACACAATATATTAAAATGGCACATCAAGCACTTGTAACATTATTTTAAGAGTCTGAAATGCAATTGGGAAGTCTTATTTTAGTCTATTGTTGTCAAATATACTGCTCATTTTGCCCTTTGAATCAAATCCACCAACTATCTGTCATTTATCTCTCAGACGGAAAATGAGAAAGCCCAATTATGAAACGTCTGATGAAAAATGAGGAATTGTTCACTTTGAAATGCACCACAATTCAGGCTTTTATCTGTTCTCTCCCCTATCTCCTCCCTCCTGTCACAGAAAAAGCACTGCATGTGTGTGTGCGTGTGTGTGTGCGTGCATGCATGCATGCGTGTGTGCGTGCATACGTGCGTGTGTGTTTGTGTGCGTGCGTACGTGCGTTCGTTACGGGGCATCTTGTCCCAGAAAAGCTGACAGGCGATGTGCCACTCATCTTGGTAATTTCCCCAAAACAGTTGGCCTCCTGCCAGTGCACTCGCTCACGCTCAATCAGCCTCAATCAGCAACATACTTGTGTGTCTGCAGCCCTGTGTGTGTGTCAGTGTGCAGAGGTGGAAAGTAACGAAATACATTTACTCACGATACTGTATTGAGTAGTTTTGTTGTGTATTTTGTATTTTTCAAGTAGTTTTTAAAATCTGTATTTTAAGATGTACTTGATTACGTTTTGAGTGAAGTATGGTATTTCGCTACATTACAAATCCCATCCGTTACTGAGTAAAAAAAAAACCAACTTTGACTAAAGGCCCAGACACACAGAGCCGATGGCCAAACATCAGCAGAAAAGGCAGCTGGACTGATTAGTCTCCCCAAATTGGTCAAAAAAGTGCCTCAGAAGACACCAAAGCGACGAGACGTAATACGTCTCCATAACAGCAGGCAGCACTAATCTGAAACGTGTTTCTGAAAACATTTTTAGCGAGAAATAGGCCATGCAGTTGCTGAATCTGGCTTCATTTCAGATCGACAAAGGTCTGTTTAAAAGATTTTCGTCAGTTTTTGAGAGACTCTAGTCACGCTCATCGTTTCCGGGTTAGCACTCTACCAATCAGATGGGTCATTTGAGTCTGACTGCCGGCAGTGCCCGCCCCGCCAATTATACATGTGAAATCGGCCAAAATGAAGGACGACGGCCCCTCGGACGGACGACCGCACGGAACACACCGAACAGACTCGAGTCACTGACCTCACCAGACTGTCCAACGGCCGATTATCGGCTCTGTGTGTCCGGACCTTAATGAAACAACTGCACCAGACCTGGGAATTCTTTTTTTTGTGCGAACATATGCAGCTTCTTCTTCTCTGGTTGCAAGTCGCAATTAAAAGAAGTAGAAGAAGAACTGCAATGTGTCGGACCCATGGATGTGTCAGCGAGCCGTGAACTGAGCGGGAGACGATAGCATGGATGTGAATGAGCTGTTATCCCTCAAAATGTCAGCTCATGGGAAAGAAAGAAAGGTTGATACAGAGTGCCGAGTTTTTAACCAAACACGGACTTCTAAGTATTTATTTACTGAAGTCAAAGGTAAAGCCGTGTGCTTAGTTTGCGGAGAACAGATCGCTGTGTTAAAGGATTATAATTTGAATCACTGCTACAATACTAAACACGCAGAGAAATACAGCTTGACTGATGCAAAGCGGCCACGGACATCTGAAGCTTTGCTAGTTATGCTGCAAAAGCAACAAGGCATCCAGGGATGCAGCAGTCAAGACCAGCTTTGTGATATCCCACAAAATCGCCAAAAACAGTAAGTCATTTTCTGAAGGGGAGTTTATGAAAAAGTGTTTGGTGGACTCTGCTGCGCTAATATGCCCAGAGAAAAAAGAAACGTTTGAGAACGTGCCGCCTAACATAAAATTAATATTCAGCAGAATTGAGTTTAGCCTATTAGTCCAGCCCTTCACAACAGTCCCTGTTTCTCATGTGGCCCCTTGGGAAAATGAATTGCCCACCCCTGCTGTAGGACAACGTATGTAGGAGACTGGCTAAATTAATTCACATACATCTAATTAGCTCATACGGGCTACTTAGGTGTGTAGAAGCTAGCTGCTAGTCTGGGCTGTGAACATTAGGGTCAAACCCATTTATGGAGTCAAAACATTTTGGCCTTGATTTGCATTATAACAGTTGTTTATGTTTGTGAAGAAAAGAAGGATGGCCCTCAGAACTAACAATGTATGGTACTTTCACTTTCCATTGATTGTTTGAAAACGTTTTATGGGATGGTCTGAACTAAAACTTTTCTAAGGATCTTAAATGTCATGTGTGACATGTGTTATGTTGTTATTATTCATGTGTATACATTTGTATAGATGTTTATACATTTGTACAGATTTTTCTTTAATTAAAAACAAAAGAGTTTTGGATTTATGACCCCTTGTCCTATTTTCACTACATGGGAGAGATCCCCCCGCCCCGTTTTACAGGTTTTTTTTTAATGTAACTAAGTAACTTTTACTTAAAGTACATTTTAAATGAACTACTTATTACTTTTACTTGAGTAATTTTTCATCAAAGTATTGGTGCTTTTACTTGAGTACAATATGTTAGTACTTTTTCCACCTCTGTCAGTGTGTGTGGCTGTTTATCTGTCTTTTTGTGGTTTCATTATGCGACGGTTTTCAAAAGCCTTTTTTTCCCCAATTCAGCTGCCTATTGTAGAAAAGTCTTTCATGATCACAGAGAAGTTCTGATCCAGCATTTTCATGGTCACTTTTAAATTTCTTTCAATTTTGGGCTCTAAAGCACCAACTCCAGGCCTTTAAAGCTATACAACAATGTACAGCTGTGTGGTTGCATTGTTCGCATTGCTGGAACAGCTGATGGACACACAACCTTCCAGGAAAAGATGAAGAGAAACTGTTTTGTTCTACCGATGTTGGATTGGATTCTGAAGCAGACAAAATACATTCATATTAAATTAAATGAGTCAGAATATAAGGTTTCAGTATGGTGACAGAATTTAAGTAGTGTCAGCATTAGCTGCTGCCAAGCAAAATGGGGATAAAAGAGCAGATAGAGTTAAATGAATGATATGGCAGGTGACTTCATGTGTTTTATCTGTAGCTGTCCACTTTTCTTCCAGTAAGCACTTAACAGTTTATTTTTGGCTCTGTGGATGATATCAGAAATCATCTGATCTGAGTATTCAACAAATGATGATATACCATTTGTTAAAATTGTATTATATACAAGTCAGTCGTCCAATTTTCAATATCCATGTTACATTACATTCTGCTTTTCAGTGTATCAAAAGGGGTTAGACTGTGGCGGCTGCTATGGGATAACAGACTGAAGATAGAGGAAAGATGGCTACCACTGTTGCTGAACATGTATTTATCTGCCCAGGTTGCTTAGTGTATGTAGTATTTCTGGTTGTACACAACATCAAAACCCCAGTCCCACTGAACGTATAGCTTGTGTAATCTGGTGTATATTTGTCGTTTCAATCCATAGATGGGAAAGTACATAAAGACTATTTTGGGATTGCTGTTCAGAGATTTGTCTTCCCGCTGCAGGTTTTAGTGTTTGTTCAGACACACTCCCACTTTTCTGTTTTTCCAAGTGTAACTGGGCATTCATTAAACACAGTTAAGTCCCAGCCAAGCAATCTGGCTGGGCTAAGGTTTTTTTCTGGCTGTGCTTTATGAGTGGTTGCTAGGTAACCAGAGAGTTAAGTTACCATCTTCCTAACTTTCTCCTATTTACCCTTTTCTGTTGTGTATCTTGCATTGAAACAGACCAGCCATTCAGGAACCATGCACCTGTAGACACTGTATGAAAGTGGAGCTACCTTTTGGAATGCTATGTGTGCAAGCTACAGCTTTGTTACAGATCACAGTTAAAGCTGCACTAATCAATATTTTTTATATAAAAAGAAAAATAAATGAATATGTGTTGTGTTAATGGCAGTGATGGGAATAACGGTGTTATAAATAACGGCGTTATAAATAACGGCGTTACTAACGGCGTTACTCTTTTTCAGTAACAAGTAATCTAATTGATTACTCTTCCCATCTTAATAACGTTGTTACCGTTACTGCCAAAAAATGTGGCACGTTACTATATTTGAAGCTGTTTTTTTCATCAGACCAACTAGATCTCTGAGTCTGAGCCAAGAGGCAAAGACTTATTTTACTGTTCTTCCTTGGTTAGTGGGCAGTGCATTTATTTTTGGTATAGTGCTTAACAAGCATAATTTAATTTTGCCCAGTTGTGGTCTGTTGAGGTGTTGTGTTATTTGTATTGATCCACTATATAAACATACATGGCATTTGATTGGAGGCTAGTCTCACTTTGTCCCACAGCAACATTAAAATAGTTTAGATTTGTGTACATTGTTTCTGTTAATAATGTATTGTATTAAGGTTCCATTTCATTATAATATTCTTTTCATAGGTTGATCATAAATAATTGAACATGCACATGTATTTTAAGGTCCATTAAAGAGGGGTGGAGGTGGGGTCACATTTGAGCATTTAAAAATGTACTTGAAAGTAACGCAATAGTTACTTTCTGAAGTAACTAGTTACTTTCATAATTTGTAACTGAATAACTAATTTAGCTACTTTTTGGAAGAAGTAACTAGTAAATGTAACTAATAACTTTCTAAAAGTAACTTGCCCAACACTGGTTAAAGGGGTGAATCATAGTGAAAAACCCACAGATAATTCTGCAACTCTGCAGTTACCCTCAGTTCTAGGGAGCGTTTAAGCAAATTTCAGTTCTTTGTTTTGGTTTTATGGCCCGCAACTTTAGTGTTTCAGTTCATTCTCACATCTCTCATCATCCTCATTTCCAGCCGCAGCAGTCAGCTGTGTTTTCAGCCAAATAGCTCAAGTAATCCACACTACTTTCTAAGCACCAAATGGCAGACAGACAAAGCTAGCTGGTGAACAAAGTGGAACACTTAGCTGCTAAAGAGGGAGCTATTCCCCTTTGGAGTTGGTGGAGACCAAAACAGAGCTAAAAGGAGAATGAATTATGGATTTACATTCGTTAGGAAGTCAGAAAAATGACTTCAGATGAAGGCTAATGTTGCTCTCTCTCCTGGATGCATTAATACGTAACTGTTCAACATGTTCAACTTTTTATGGTGAAAATGTGTGTGTAGTTTGCTCCATTGCTCCCAAATTGCCAAAAACAAAATCAATTGATACTGATTTAAACAACGGAGAAATAAACAGTCACAGACAAAATCTTTACAACGGCAACTTTTTCAAAACAAAGAAATACAGTGATATGAGTTTTTAGAGTTTGGAGCATTTAGCAGTTGGTTAAAATGAAACACTGTAATCACCAAGTCAAATCAATTAAAACAAATTGAATTTTTTCTTGCTAATCATTGTAGAAATACTAGAGGAAATGGAGAAGTCAGCAGTTAGAAAGAATGGCATGGCAACCTCATCCTTTCATGTCAACTATAACGCACACACACACACACACACACACACACACACACACACACACACACACACACACACACACACACACACACACACACACACTACTCAGGAGCTGGGGTTTTAAGCCAATATAACATTTCAGTATTTACTAAGTAAGACTTTTCATTTTGAAAATGGTGTTATATTGCAAAGATATATTGAGATTGTCCATTGGGAACTGCTCAATAACATCCCTCCCATTTCTCTCTCATCCTCCCACTCCCTCTCTTTCTATACCTTTCTGTCTGCTGCCTCTCCATCCATTCATTTCTCATCTTCTCTGAGCTCTATCCTGCCCTCTCATACATTTTAATGGCAGTAGTTTGATCCGGCTGGTCAAAAAAAACATTGAAATGTGTCTGCTCGTGTTGAATAAATACATAATTTAGCAACACAAGTCAACTACTGTTCAGTGTTGTGGAAAAGACAAGATAAATATTTCACTTTCTGAAGAGTGGGTAGAATGGGATTTAGTCAGAGATGAGATGCTGAGTAGTGTGTGGCTGCCAAATGTAAGAAGTGTTTTTTTTGTTAATGCAACAGGGAACCACTGTTGGATGACTGTTGGTTCATCTCATGCATACACTTTTACCAAGCAGGTGTTGTTTAAAAGAAAAGAAAAACGCAGAGCATATGGTAGATGAAAATTGTGATTTTTTTTGTTAGTAACTGCACCACTAAGATGCCTGAAAAAGCATGTATCAAACTGATGCATCTTCATTTTTTGTTAGAGCTTTATCCATCCATCCATCCATCAATTTTCTCACTCCATTCACTCCGTTTTCTCCATCCATTCATTTTCTCACTGCTCATCAGGGTCAAGCTAAGCGTGGTTGCCCATATGTCCTTCGTCTTTCCCCCAGTCACGTCCTCAAGCTCCAAAGGCATTACCAGGCCAGATGGGACATATAATTCCTGGAGCGAGTTCTGAGACTGCCTTGAGGTCTCATCTTAGTTGTGCCTGGAATACTTCTACAGGGGATCAGATACCCAAACCACCTCAAAAGGCTCTACAAAGCAGAAGAGCAGTTCTTCTACTCCAAGTTCCTTCAAGATATCTGAGCTTCTCACCTTTACCTGAAAGGGGGCCCAGACACCTGTGAAGGAAGCTTATGTTTAGCCATGCTAGCGGCATGGCTTGAGGGATGGCAAAGTCAGTCAAAGTTCTGTCCATCCATCAAGTCATTCTGTTGGTCTTTTTCTAAACTGCTTCTTCATGTGGCAGCTGTAACTCTGCACAGTAGAAAAGCTGAGTTGATGAGTTTTATGTACACACGTTGTAGGCTTGTCAGGTCTATTAAACTTTACATTTTCAATATGTATACTGCATAATTGCTCTTTTCCTAAAATGCACAACATCTCACATTACAAAAAAGGGAAAATGTTAATTTGCACACTAACATTAATTCTCAATCAATAAAACATGTCACGCAAAACAAGTATCAAAGACGCATTAAAAACCTTCATTCTTTTAGCGTGCAGTGCAGCAATACCCTTACACAGAGGAGCACATGCACAAAGATGGATCAGGTCACACACACTCACTGCTTATCATGTTTATGTATAAGACAAAACCAGAGAAGATGTGACTTAGTGGGTCGAAACCTCATCTTTTGCTCATTTCCACATCTGTGAGTCGCCATGTCAGTTGGATGTACTGTTAACACGGGTGAAAGCAAGGGCAGTGCTGTGTCACTCTGCCAGTGTGTCTTTTGATTGTCTTTAGCTGAACAAAGCAGCCAATCTTCCTGTTCCTGCAATCTGGTCCTGAACTAAACAATGCACTTTTAATTACAATATTAGACTACTTCTGGAACATTTTTTTATCACTGGACAGCGTTTTTCAGATGGATGTGTTTTTGAGAGTGAGGTAAAGTTTTGTGTTTTAAACATTATTTAAGATATTCATAAATGATTTGGATTAGAGTCTGTGCATTTTGTCTACCTGCTGCTTTGGTAATGAAAAGACTTGGTGTGTCATGTCAGAAGAGCAACAGCGGATGAACCTAAAGAAAAAATATATAACAGAAGCCTGTGCTACAGTCATTAATATAAAATTGAACAGACGGGTCATAATCACCCTACTTTTGTGTGCACAGCCACCTACTTACCCATGGAACCTGATTACTCTTGTTGCTATGGATACTATTCAATGTGATAACCACTACATCTCATGCCAATTAAGGATATATTCAAGTTAGCTACACTCAAAGCAGGTTTACCTCCCAATTCAGTATCTAATGTACCAGTGAGTTTCTTCCTCCATGTACAGAAGAAAATCTTTGTCTTTAATGAAAATGTCCATTCAATCCATTTCGTTTCTTAAGCGGCATTACATTTTTCATGGATTCAAGGGTTACATACACAAGTAATATGTGTATTATATGTATGCAAGAAGTAAGATGTACATGTGTCACAAGTGTAAAAATACAATGTGTTATCTGATGGTCCTGAGGAAATATCTTTTTCTTTTCTCTCTGTGTTAGACTTGTGGCTTAACGGGAAGTGTTTGCCTGAGCGTAGAAGCTGGAGAGTGTATCGGTGATGTGGTAAAGGTTCTTTATAATCCTACTCGTTCTGGCTCTGCACATTCCGGTGTATAAGTCCAGCAGAGTGGGAAGTAATAGATCCGGTGGTATGCTCGACCGAGTGAACCACTCTGAGCGAACCACTCCGATTGGCTGGTAATTTTCAATGCAAGATGCATATACAACCAAAAAAGGAATAGAGGAGGAAGTTAGATTAAAATTGAGTTATAAAGTATATTTAAAAAAAGCAAGATTGTGTGCAGGTTAAGAAAGAGTTAGTTAGAGTCAATAATTTGTTGCCTGGAGTACAATAAGTGAAAAGAGTTTCAACATTAAAATCCTCTTCAGGGAGCATAACGCTTTAAACTATTCTATGTTCAAGTAGCAGATTAATTGAATTTAACTGGAATTGTTAATATTTTCTTTTTGACTGAAACATCTTCACTGGGTTCCATGAACCATCGATCCTTTTTAAATGTTCAAAAAGTCTGAATACAGTATTTTGCTAAATATATTTTTCTTACAGATGCATGCTCTTTGCTTAATGACAGAATTCATTAACTTTAGGGAAAGAAGCGGGCTATTGTAGCTTTTGTTTGCCTCGTCATTCATTTCTAGGTCACTGGGAGAACTGAATGCTTGACTGAGCTTGAGACGTGCTCAGTGAAGGATCTCCACATAACCGTTCCTGTGTGTGTAGATGTATGTGCATGTGCGCGCGTGTGTGTGTGTGTGTGTGTGTGTGTGTGTGTGTGTGTGTGTGCAGTGAAGCAAACGACCTTCCAAACCCACTGATACACCTTCGACACACACACACACACACACACACACACACACACACACACACACGCATCAGCCTTTAGTACAATTTTACCTGCTGTCTCTTTCCAGCTCAGAGATTTGAGCTGCTACTTTGTGAAAGCACTGAGGCTGATGGAGATCCGTTTCACTTCAAAGGTCTGTTCTTTCCCTGCTCCTCCAGGGCCAAGGCTGGACTGCAGGTCAGCACATTAGGGACAGCCTGTTAAGCCAGAGGGCGTGGTGGACGGTGACTGAAAGAGTCAAGGCAAATGAAATATAAAGATCGACTGAAATTGCATTTTATAGCCTATACACTGACATATTCATCTTGACTTGTAATATAAACTCTGCAACAAGTCCTCCAAACCATATGGCAATATAGGTTGATTATTTCTACCCTCTAATACGACCCACATGAGCATTTCATAAATTCAGAAGTGGCAGAAATTAAGACCCACAGAAGCGTTTTATAGAAAGAATATTTGCCTACTTCAGTGTAAGATGTTTCGGCGTGTCTCAGTCCTCCTGCAAGACACAATACCACATTTAAATTCTGGCTGCAAATGATGGAAGGCCAGCAAGCAAGTTAAATCTGCAACTCTTCAGCAGACAATAAAGGCTTGGCTGACTGTACAGACATTTCTTTCTACTCAGCCGAGATTTTATTGATTTTTATGATGGAGTTTCAAAAACAGGGAAAGCCTCAGTTTAAAATGAGATCTACCGAGTAACAAAAACACTTCTTTTAACTGATTGACTAACTAAAAACAGCATGGCAAATGAAACAACCACTGTTAAGTAACAACACATGCAAACAAAAAAGTATGTTTAAGGTTTATTGTTTTTGTTTTTTTACCCAAAAATCTGGATTACACCAAGATTATTCTAAAAGAAGCAGATTTTCACCTTCATTGTGTATCTTCCAAAATAAACTGCATTTCGTCCTGCCAGAGCATAATGTTCACAGCAGTTTCCATTCAGCACAGCTCAGAAAATGCAAATGAGCTGCTGATTAATGATAAAAAACAATACCATGCATTTGACCCCATACGAATGAAGGCAAGGAAGGACCATTTTGTACAAGCAGAGCTAAAATAAACTACCTTGAAATGTTAATTCCTTCAGCATATTATCCTTGTTTAGCTTAGAGGGTACGCACTATAGGGCTTTGTCTGGTTTAGCTCCAATTAGGCTGTCCTATTTGAGATTAAGAGATCAGAGGAAAAACTCCCCCAATATCCCCTGGTTTTAATGCCAAACACTCACTAACTTGTGCACGCAGTCTCTCAAGACAAAAGGGACATTTTCTGGAAAGCCTCTAAGAAGTAAGTGACAGTCAAGTTTTGTTCTGACTGCAGAAACCCTGAATCAACAAATTTGGGTCATTGGTCTCAATATACCTGTCGCACAGACAACAAAACACAGTTGTTAGTAATAATGTTAGTAATTTCTGCATTCAGTTCAGGGCCCTGCAAGTTGTTCAATTGGCACAGTTTAGTGATACACCTGATTGGAGCTGAGCCATTGTTCATGTCACAAATTGCACCTGTGCTTTCGCTGCTATGACAGCTCATTGTGCTGTGAGACAGGCCTTTTGGCAGCATGGCTCCACAAACCACCTGCCACTGTTTGATAATCAAATTACTTATGAGCCAGTAACCACTTCTTCTTGAACGTAAAACTGGTTACTGTAATCAGCTAGAACAGTAGACAAGAAGAACTCACTGCTTTGTGCTAGTGGAAATTTAAGAGAAGTAAGAGTAACTAAGGGCGTCAGTACACCACAGTGAGCTACAGTACAATGTCGGCAAAAGATGCAAATTGGCTAAAAAAGACCAAAATGACTCCAAACAGCTTGCCTTGCAAAATGTGTCTAAAAGCCAATGACGCCAGTGTGGCTCCAAAAGTTCAGTGTTTACCTCATTATTTCTGCATTTAACTATGACACACCAACAGTCACATTAGCAGCTGGCAGATGCTGCCATCCAGTGCTGTCAGACAACTTTTTTTTCCTTCACCATTAGAGGAAATTCTCTGGGGAAATCAATGGATGCATTAACGATGCTTAAAGATAAGTAAAATGCACTGTATAGAGGATCATATAGAAAAAAAACGCTGTCTCATAAAATCACGCAAATTATATGGGCTTTACTAGATCTTAAGTAGCAGACAGACAGCTGATGTTTGCTCCTGCACAGCTGTTTCCTGACACACTGATGTTTGGTTACTTTCTGCAGCATCCACTGTGTCTTAACCGCATTGCTGGTGAGAAGGGAAACTCAAGCGCATGCGCAATAAAGCAGACACATGCATGAAAGCACACTGAGATTACAAAGCACAATGCACACACACATGCACAGGCAGCAAAACATGCGCGCGCACACACACACACACACACACACGCACACGCACACACACAAGAAGAGTCCCACGAGTTACAATTACAAACACTGTCAGACTACACATACTCATCTCTGAAAGGTAATTACTTTACTCACCACAGTCATCTTACCCTTAATATCAAACCTCACATTGTGACAAACTACTGTTTTTATTGTTTAAGGCTTCCCAGTCACAGAGAGCCGTAGGTGGAATATATGGGAGGCTTGTGCAATCATACATAGTTGCAAACTGAAAAACCGAGTTATTGCTCTATCATCCCCAAAGACATGGCATTTTTCTATTCTATCACTATTTAGTCAATACAGTGTTATTGTCATTTCACAGGAAATATAATTTCTAATGTTTGACTGCAACTGTTCATCATTTAGCTTTATACTTGGAGTTAATAAAACAACAATAAATATGTCTTCAGGAAGTCACTCCCATGCTTTATTATTAGTAGTAATAGTAGTACACAAAGACAAAGATGCACATGCACATAATGGAACATAACAACAACAAAAGAAATTAAAGTGCAGATTTTAAATAAATGTAAGTATAGGTAATGCTTTTTGTGCAAGGTTAATATTTTTTCTATTTGAGGCAGTGCTAAGCACCGGACGTGCAACAGAAAACTCAGATTGGACAGTCTAGCTAGCTGTCTGGATTTACCCTGCAGAGATCTGAGGAGCAGTTAACCATAGTCCTCATAAATTGACCGAAGTTTAAAATTCCAACACAAAGTAAGCGGAAGGTACCGGAAATCGAACAAAAAGAGTGAAATCCAGCAGAATTTCAGGCAGCACCGGACCAATCCCGGAAGTGGAACGTCGTGGATGTAGACTATGTACACCAAAGACATCTATTGAGCCATCTGTCAATTTTATTGGCAGACTGCAATAGAGCTCAAAATGTGTACCCTTTGGAGATCCAATTTGTAGCACAGTGCATTTATTATAATTAGGTTTAGGTCCAAAAATAACTGAAAATGTATCTAATGCAATGCATTTTGAAAATTACAGGTAATATTTGGGTGTAATAAATGTAGTGGAATGCTCTGAAATAAATATAATTTTGACAAGTATGTGTTCTGTTCCAGCTATACATTTCCATTGGTTTTTCAATAGTTTTGTTATTTCCTATTATGAGTTTCGAAATATATTTCTTTATGGTATTTGTATGCTGCAAAATTGAAAAATATGTGGTTGCTCTCTCACCTCTCTAAGTCCAATGTATTGTCTGTCTCTGCATATACACTTTCCTTGTGTTCAAGATTGTCCGGTACAGTTTGTGTCTCCAATATTTATTTGAGAAGGAATAGAAGGGATGTATGTACTTTTACGTGTAGCTCAGGAAGAATAGCTGTAACATAATTACTGGAGAAAATATGTCATATGTACAGTGAAAATCAAGTTTGTTGTGGTGTGTATGCTGCAGAGTTCTGCCGAGGTTTGCCTCAAAGCAGCTTGATTACATCTCTGATGCATTGTGCCATTAAATGAAATAAATGCAATGCACCTGAGGAATTTAAGCACTGCTGTGAAAGCAATGTGTGACAGTTTATGAGTCTATAAGGGCTTGTAAGGTTTGTAGAATATTTACTGTAATTGCACTTGGATATCGGATTTACAGTATACTGTGTTTTCCCTCCAGCAAGCATTCATCGCTGGTCGGTTTTGAGAATTGTTAGAGTTGAACTTGGTTGCATAAAGACGAAAACAGATTAAACGAAAATAATTAGAAAAAGGCTGCCTTGGATGGTAGTTGTTACTGTAAGAAAAAGTAAAGAATTCTTCATTTCATAGACACTATATCGCTGCAGGAAAAAAAAACACAGCAGCTATTTCCCATTTGTTTCGAGTGTTGAGTTGAGTCCAATAACAAGACTAGTCTGATCTTGTCTGATAAGGGCAGTTCAGAGCAAATAACTAGTCCACCCATTTCTTGTGCATCGATGTGCCTTTTTTCCGCCAGCTTTGTTCCAAATGAAGTGGGCAGTGTAGACGTCATACAAAAAGACAATACAATAGACTCTTCAGCTATGATCTAGACTAAAGAAAAACTGCAGATGGGATTGCATGTTTCAGTTTAAATGTTAGTGACAACAGTGTACAAAATCAAGTTTAGTATGTTTGACTGCTGTCAAATGCATGCACTTGCTGCCACCAAATTTGTGGGTGCTATAACTGAGATGTGTTTGTTTAATAGCATCCAAGCCAGATCAAGAAGCTTACAAGTGTGATCAGACACAACTCAAATAAATGAACACTAAAGCTGGCAGTATACTTCACACTAAATCACATTTGGTGTGTTTCCAGACTGAGCAAATATCAAAGGTTTCTCAATTCCTCAAAACAGAAAGTAATACAGTGAACAAAAAGGAGAATAGGAGTATGCATGTACGAAATAATACCAAAAATACAACCAAATCATCAGAGGCAACATTGATATTGTATAATGAACCTTTTTTGCTGAGGGCTAAAACTAGTTAACATTGATTTTGGTCGGAGATAAGACACAAACTCTTGAGTCCTTCAGATCCATCCACTACCAATTTCTCGGGGTGCTGATACACAGCCTGCAGTCTAATGACATTGTTTGCATGCAACAGTGTATTGGGTATTAAGGGCCTGAATACATATGTACTTGTTCTGCTGACCTGCCTGTGCATAATGCAGCTAAAAAGTGGAACTCTATTAGGTTGTGAAAGCACACCCACATTTCTTAAATTTACCAAATTTGGTGCATGAGACATTATCAAACTCAGTTCAAGGAGGCAGCATGAGTCTTGAGTCTGTTCACACCGCAGGATATCTGCACTAACCGCTGTGCGGCTATAGTGAAGACTTACCATATGTTAGCCGACACTATTCTGGTGGAACTCAAATCCTTTACTGACAACAGTCTTGAACAATTTTGGGTCCAACACGTTTTTAGTGTATTTATAATTACGTACAATATCAATGTACAGGTTACAATAAAGGTATGGTGGGGTTAAATGCTAAATGCGTTATTTGGTGCCATACTGTACCGTTTCCCAAATGTCTTCTTTTATTGATCCTATAATTTCATTGCAACAAACACACACATGCACACACACACACACACATACATACCTACCTAGTCCTGTTCAAGCTTAGTTACTGCCGGTAGTGACAGAGGGGATTATGGGAGATTGTGCAGTGCTGTCTTTTATAAACTCACACACACACACACACACACACACACACACACACACACACACACACACACACACAAACACACACACACCACTGCTCCCCCCTCGCTGGCTCAGTGTACTGAGAATCTAGATGATTGGGAAGGAGTGTGTGTGTTTTTTTCTTCTTCTTCTTTCTTATAACTTATAACAGCCATGTGGCACACTACCGACTGATTAATAAATATTTGTGTGTGTAGGACGGCCACAGACGGACACCTGCTGCAGACTACTTGATGGACCCACTCTAACAAGCTTGGTTATTGCTATGGCAACCCCCCTACACACAAATCCATGCACACTCAAACACACACAGTGAAGCCTGCACACTGATCATTAGAGTGTAGTGATCTTTCTCCTCTGCGTCCTCTTCTACCCCCATTGCACTTCCTTTGAGATCCAAGCACCCTTCCTGCCCTTCCTCTCTACCTCCCCCTCCATCCTTCCTTCCCTTCATTAGCCCCCCATTTGTCCATAATGGTTCTTTATCTCCTCCCTTCCACTTATAATTTTATCCACATTCTTATCTTTCACACCTCCATTCCTCATATCCTTTTAAACTATCCTTCCCTTCATCTGTCCGTCACTTTCTCATTTTCTGCCACTACCTCAATCCATCTATCCACCTCCCCTCATTCCCTGCCTCCCCTGAAATCTTTCCATCCCTTCATGTGCCTCTTTTTTCCTTTCCATCCCTCCACCCATCCATCTCCTCCAATAATTACCCGGTTGGAGATTTTAAATTAGAGAGAGAGGAGAAGCCGTCTGGGGCGGCAGAGCCCTAATTGAAACCCCAATTAGTCTCCTCTGGTAGTCTGAGGTAGCTACCGATCTGCTGAAAATCAGATTTTCATCAAGAGGCAAATTTTCTGAAGTCATTACTTTGAATTCTAATAAAATGTAATAGGGTGGTAAATCAAAAATGCAGACAAGAAACAGTCTCCCTTATTGCTGACGTTTATAATTGCCCCAAGCGATCTGCCTCAATCTGCTCTGGAAATTAACAGCAGGAAGCTGTGGCAATTGGGCAAGACAAACAAAACAACAAAAAAGTCACTAGGTAACTTGTTGCCTTGGTGATTACCATAGTGATGGCATGGTCGCAGGAGAAGCAGCCGCTTTATTTCTGGAGAGGAGGGAAGTGTGGTACAAATGCAGGGATTGAAAATGGTCTGTGATTGTGTGTTTGTGTGAAAGGACTTTAACCTAACCTAATGCACTGTGTATGGTTTGGATTTACAATTAGCTAGTTGGCCTAAAGCCTAAGTGGAACAATTACACATGCATGCATTCATTCATTCTGTTTTCCAATCACACAATAATCACTGCATCCCTTTTGTTGTGCATGTTCACACACCGTTGACCGTTCACTAAACCCCTCCCTTTGAGCAGTGATTGTCCAATCATAGCTTGGTAACCGTAACTAGGCACGGCAGGTCTATCAAACTTTGGATTTCTCCATGTCGAAGCAGTGCGCATGGAGCTCTCATAAGAACGATACTTATGTATCGTGTATCATGTTGTATTGTATTGTATACTGTATTCATTTCATACTGTATTCATTCATAAGCTGCTAAACCGGCTTATGACTTCTTACTTTTCTTATCATACTTATACTGCTAACTAGGACTAACTCTACAATGCATTACAAGATCAATGCTGTTACTTTATAAGCATGACTTTTACATGGATCATCAGCAGGGACATGTAGCTTTAGCCTTTTAGTATTTTAGCATGATGTATTGTTCGTCACCATCAATTGAGGTCGCTTTTACAGGGTCCTTGTTTTGAGAAACATCCAAAAGTCAGGCGAAGACAGCATTTTTAAGCAGCTAATGGAGCTAACGTTAGCTTAATTAGCTAGGTAGTTATAGCTGATAAAACCAGCCACTGACAGTTGCCATTGCAGCTGGCGAAATTGATAGTGCCCGACTAGAAATGTAAAGCCTGTTTTTGTCTATTTCTGACTGAAATCAAGGACCCACTTAAAAAAAACGCTCCCAAAAACACATACAAAATATGTGTATTTGGAATGGTAACTCTGTCACTGTTATTATCGTAAACTTCCGTGTGAGAATAGAAGGCTTGACAGACGTAGCAACAGTGACATCCTTTGTGTTCTCACGCTAGAGCTAAAACAAAAAGGTGATTAATCAATCAGTTGATATTTTGATAACCGATTAATCGTTTGAGTAACATTTGATGGGTCCAGCTTCTTTAATGTGACAGTTTTGCTGCTTTTCCTTGTCTTACATTATAGTAAACTGAATATCTTTGGGTTTTGGACTGTTAGACGGATATAAAGACCTATGCAAAGACCTTCATTGGGCTCTAGGAAATGGCAATGAGCATTTTCCCCATTTCCTAAGGTTTAATAGACTTAACAATTAGCTGATTAATCAAGAAAATAATCAGCAGATTAATCAATATTAAAATCTGTAGTTGCATCCCTATCTAACACACACGCACACACACACACACACACACACACACACACACACACACACACACCATCTATTTCAGTCCCATAAAAAAATACACACACACACATACTATAGATCATCCTCCACACACACGTTACGCCAGATTGACACAAAGAAAAGCACACACTCTATCCTCTATCCTTCTCTATGAATCCAACAACACACATTTGGATGAATGCTCCCATCAATCCACAAACACATTCACACACTTGTTAAGCCTTCCCTCTTCCACCCCCTGTTGCGTCCATCCCAGACAGACCCCTATCTGCCTCTGGATTCGGCTGCAGACAGCCACAGAGCACAGCACAGCAATTCCTGATAAGCTCCCATTGATTGGCTTCAGACTGGCTGAAAGGCTGAACACATTGTCGCTTCTTTCTCTCTCTCTCTCTCTCTCTCTCTCTCTCTCTCTCTCTCTCTCTCTCTCTCTCTCTCTCTCTCTCTCTCTCTCTCTCTCACACACACACACACACACACACACACACATGCTCGCTGGGGGTAAGAGAAGAGAGGGAGAAGGGAGAGAGAGATGAGGGGAGAGTGGTGATGGAGAAGAAACTAAATTCACAATGACAAAAGCGAGACAAATCAAGACTAAGGGGGAGGCTAACTTGTTTGGGCACATACTGCTGCTGGAAAGACAAGAAAGGAAAAAGAAAGGGAGAAAGGGGCTGAAGGATGCAAATTTGCAGGTAGAAGTATATTCAAAAGGAGCTGCTGAGGACCATATGCATTTTAGAGACAGAAAGACAGGCAGGAAAGGGAACTAACTGATGGACAGCTTATAAGAGAGGCAGGAAGTCAAAGAATACAAGTTTAAAAAAAACACTAAACAGAGACGGAATGAAATGAAACAAACATGTCAACACTTATTACTAATGCAGGTAGACCTTGGTAGACCTTGGGCCAATTAATAATGAGTCTTCAATCCAAATTAGAAATCTGACAAGCTGGTGAAGCATTTAAAAATTGCAGTAATTATAGCTCCTCAAATCAATGTAACACAATAACTATGTCCTCTCTGTCTCCACTGGACCATTAATGTCTGCAATATCACATTAAAAAAAAGGTTTTGTTCATCAATTAACACTTTCCTATCAGGCAGGTTAGTGTCATTTTTTTAAATCACATGAACCAAAATCTCTTTGGAGAAAAGTGGCCTTTTAATGTAGTATGGTCTTTCAGTGTGAGGGGGAAGGAAATCAAACAAGACAAAGCCAGATTCAAATCATCAACCTTGTGGAAATGCATTCTGTGCTGTCACCCGCTGTGACACAAGGACGCCTCTGAATGGAAAGATGGGTTTGTAGCAGAGGGAGTGGAACCCTTCTGTTCCCGAGGTGTGACTGCATGATTGTTACACTCGGCTGCAAGCTGCGGCAGACAGGGTCCTCCTGGGGAGACAGCAGCTGATTGAGGGACTAAGGGAAGGATAATGGAAAGGCGTGTTGAATTCAGGGTTTGTATGTCTCTGAACTTGAATTTTTGTAGTTCTGATGGCTTCAAGATATTGCTGCAGTTAATATGCATTTTCTTTGACTAGTTTAAGTTTTAAGATCCCATCGTTAAAGTCAACTCGAATCACAAAAGGACAGCAAGTTTACATCTACACTACTGTGGTATACTTGCTTTAAAGCTGCTGTAATCAAATATTTCCCTCCAGAGTTGGTGTAGAGATCTAAAAGTAGAGTAAATATTGGATTCTTCAGGTGGACTCAAAAACAAACGACTACCAGTGTTGCAGTGTCTGCTCGTTGTGTAAATAAGCCATTGTATGCTAAAAAGTTCGCTATATAAACTATATTTCATCTTCCTGTTTCAGTTTCTCATTAATTTCCACGTCCAGATTTCCTGACTTTACCTACTCTCATACAGTATAATTAACAGTGAAGTTAAAAAGTGGATGTATGTAATTAAGATGTTTACCTGCACAAACACAAAACTGATAACCTCCAAAAACATGATCATAACCTGCATGCTAGTGTGCACTCACTCTTTTCTATCTGGACTGTAACATTCACTTTAGTTACAGTATAAAAACTCAAGTCGTAAATGCACACCACTGTGTAAATGCACACCACTGTGTGCATTTACAGTCAATAATTCAGGTTACTGTAGCGTCCAGGGAACCACTGTTTAAAGCCTGTGTGTGTGTGTGTGTGTGTGTGTGTGTGTGTGTGTGTGTGTGTGTGTGTGTGTGTGTGTGTGTGTGTGTGTGTGTGTTGAAAAGAATCATACAGAGAGGAAATGTAGCTGTGCCCTCTAGTCAGAGAGAAAACAGCAGGGTACCTTGGCATAACCTCTTTTCCCTGCTTTCTCTCTCCTCCCCATACGACTTCCTCTCTCTTCTTCTTCTTCCATATCACTACCTTTTTTTCTCACACATACACACACAAGGCGTTTTCCTGGCACACAGTCTTAAAGAAACACAGTCTTAAAAAAAGGCCTGACAAAAGGTATGAAGGACGAAATCCCAAAACACTGTCAATACAACCGACAGACTGAATGCAATACTCTGCTGCACTGCACTGCACTGCACTGCGTTGTGTTGTGTTTTTTTTCCTTTTTCTCACGGTCACTTTGTGTCACAGTTATGGTGGGGGGGTTACATAGTCCTTGACTGTCCTCCTCGACTGTCGCAGTTTTGTTTAGGGTTTAACTGTTTCATATTAATTGTAAAGCTGCTTGTGTATTTTATTGGTTTCTCATATTAGCAATTGTATCATTACTATTATCATATATTTTCATTTGTCACTCAAATGCTTTATAAATAATAATACATTTTATCAGGTTATACCAGAAGATTACCTCGAGGCTTTTCAGATTGGAGGTGTTGGAGAAATATCCTGCCTATTGCTTGCAAGACATATCCCAGAATGCCTTGCGGCACCCCTGCAGCACTATACTGTACTGTATTGTAATGCGCTATGTGCAGTGTCATGCATCATAGGACATCAAGCAATGCTCGACCTCAATTTGGATAAGTGCTTTTTAATCCACTAAAACTTATAAATGCATCATGAAACTCGATATTTTTGAGCTGTATCTTTGAGTTGGCCACATTTGTGCGTCCTGTTCGCATGTAATTTCTATAAGAAGGTGATTGTAATGCCCTGCTCCCATGTTAAGTTGATTCTGATCCTCTTTTCTGAAGGGGTATTCATCCTAAGGCGATATTGATGTCCTCTGTCTTGCATTGTCACAATTTCCAGACATGATCATCTTTATAGACATCTGCTGGTATCATTACAGCAGTGATGGCGCACTGATAATGCTAATGGAAGTGATTTTATTGGTCAGGCTGAATGACATGTCAATATTACCAGAAGTACCCAGAGACTGGATTGCTATTTTTATTCACAAAAGCGTACAATGGCCTCAGTTAAAATCAATGGAGCAATCAGGTCTCATCAAAAATGGTTCAGATATTATCCTAAACTTTTTGAATTAACAGAATCAAGAGATTCTAAAGTATATGCATTCTTTATCTGAAAAACATTTCTATAATTTTTCAAAACTGCTAAATTGTGTTCGGACTTTTCTACAATATTTCCTTTTTTCCTGATGGATTCCTGGATAATTTCATGAAACAATTGGTGAAGGAAAACTACGACGGAGTATTAGGGTCACCTGAGGGAAAAAAAATATCTAAAATTACGAGAATAAAGTCGAAATATTACAAGAATAAAGTAATATTACGAGAATAAAGTCATAATTTTAAGAGAATAAAGACGGATATTCTCTGGGATTAAATTCGTAAATTTCTAACTCACTCATGTCCACACTAAGGAAATAACCTGTGACGAAGGGTCACAAGCAAACACTTTATTTTAAGGGGTTACAACTCAAATACTGTAGGTCCAGAACCACTGCTTCAGCCAAATAGCATTGTATTGTTTAGTGAATTACTCTACACTGATTTATCCTGCATTACTTTGGAGATACACCTTCTATTCCCTAGTTTCTCTATTTTTGCCTGGGTTTCCAAACAGTCAGTGGACCATGAAGAAGGCAAGTGAGTTAAATTGTCCAGTACAAGTGTGTAAAGTGGGACGATGGTTACATCTTTCAGACAGCAGGATGTTTATGCCTCAAATAGTCTGCCGTCATCTTCTCCCTCCGTGCTGTTTCGTCCTCACTGCTCCCAGGCTTGTATCTTACACAACTGTCTTCACATGCACACAAGGACACACACACACACACACACACACACACAAACACTTAGCACAAATGTCAGCCAATATTTCAAATTCTCTTCCCCAAAATGTCAGTGCCTTGGACAAAGCCTGTCTGCCTTGCTGTCTGCCCGCCTGCATCCCACCTAAATCTGTTGTCGCTGACATTTCACATGCTCGGAGGTCACAGGACAAACTGAATATTCCTAAAGTGTGTCACGGAAAGTAAGGTTGGGTGGACTATGGCACAAAGGTAAAATACACTGAATGCATAAAGTATACAGTAGAGCTGTCAATCTTCCTCTATAATACTATTCGAATTCCATTTGATATTTTTTTTAATATTCAAATAATATTTGAATATTTAATGCTCAATTGCAGCCTGTTAAATAATATGTACTACACCACTCAGGCTCATGCATTGTCAATGCCACTATAAGCATGTGGTTGTTGTTACACGTTATGTCCCCTTGAGGGACTTCTAACATTAGCCTGGCCTTGAGGCGACCTGCACGCAACTTTGTTTACATTCATTTTCCACCACGAGCACACAGCGACGAACACAAATCAACAGAGAACTCTGTAATGAAACGTTATCTAATAAGTGTAGTGAAGTGGCTCTGTTGTAAAGGCTAATGGTGCTCAGTTAGCACAATGATATCATGTTAGGAAGCACAGCCGAGATTTGTCATAAACTAGGTAAGTAACAAACAATGCTAAGTGCATTAATAACCAAGCCAAACGGTGCTGTCACTACTATTTTAGTGATTTATAAGCAACCTGTTTCCAGCAGATTGTCACATTACTGAGAATACAGCTGTAAGAAGGTAATATATGACGTGGAAGCTAACTGACAGCTGTAGGGCAGTTAACATCAACTTTAGCTTTCTCAATGAAGCTCCCAGCTAAGCTAACGTTACTATACCTCGCGACGCAGTTAGGAAACCAGAACGAGCTAACTATTGATAACATAAGCATTTTGGCTCGGTGGATGTCGATTTTAAAGTCATGTTAAAACTATTTCCCATCCTTCTAACGATTTCCAGCCGCAGCCTGTCACTCCCCCGTGTACTAACGTTACTCGGTACATAACGTTAGCTCCGTAATGTTGTACTAACGTTACTTGGTACGTAATGTTAGCTTAGACCTCACAGTGCCTTGTGTTTCTCACTCCGGCTAAGTTATTGTTCATACGACATGACATGAATCACACATGCGGGTAGGCCAAGGTGAGAAGAGGATGATTAGCTAACGTTTATTATATATAACGTATATTTATAAAAAAAATTCGAATAGTAATTTCAGCATTCGAATAGTATTGATTTTTTTACTATTCGAATTATATTCGAATTTCGGTCCAACAGCCCTAGTACACAGACAGTACTTACTGTACTTGTTTCATGATGTGCACTGATGTGGTTATCAATAACAGATTATCAAGTTATATTGATGTTGTACAATGGTTTAACTTAGATGTGGATTGTGTAAAGTGGCACTTTTATTTATGTAACATTTATTTTAACCACCTCACCTGTATTTGTAAGAAGAGATACGTAATCTCAATCTGAATTTTGTGTGGTTAACATGTGCCATGATTTGCTAACAAAGTGTTGAATCTCTCACAGTGTTAAAAGACTATTTGAAGACACACCACCACATTAAGTTCTACTACACCTGATTTGTCTTCTCTGGGTTGGAATGAAAGGGATCAAACTGCACACCTGATCCAATAAACAGTGTTGCACTTTCAAGCTCAGATCAGGTAGATCTGTTTCCACTGCTCTGCCAATAAGCATTAAGCCCTTAATTGGATCAGAGCTGCCGGACTGCATTAGGAAAAATGCTGCCTTAAATGATAAGTCTACCCTAAACAGCACTGACATGTACACTGTAAGGGTTATTGGTTGCTGTATAGCTCAAAAGCTTACCTAAATGAAACTGAGCCATCATTAGTGTTATTAGCAATACCTGTTTTTTCTTGCTGTCACAAGTCAAAACAGCTGCTGCTAAAATGTCTATTGGCTTTAGATTTCCTGTTAGTACTCTATATATAAGGACAGACTTTTCTTTAGCTTTTTAATGAAAACAAGTGACAATAGTTTCCATAAGCCTGTATTTTTTGAAAGTCATGAGTGATTGTCTCTTCATACGCCTGATTGATTTTTCTCTCAGATCATGATGATGAATGGTTATTTTTTGTTCAGAGCGCAGTCAGATTGCATGGGTCTAGATGAGTCAAAACTGTTGTGACAGTAAGAGGAGAAATCTTTCTATCCTTAATTTTTTGTTGTTCTGTTTCAGCCTCTTGATACTACATGCCCACATGCTTTCAGTGTCTGTGCTGCAGTTTCTCATCCTGATTTGGACACTGATTTCCACATGAATACGTTTCTGTTTGATTTCAATTTAGCTGGGCAATGCATGACCCTGCTGCAGTGCCTGCAGACGCTGTTTGCCCTCGACTGGGATTTTACTGGCTTCTTGTTCTTACTGTCTGTGTCTGTGCTAGTTTGTTTTTAAGATATTTTTCTCTTATAGGCAGTAGAAATGTGACAGAAAGTGGGAGGATGGGAAGCAAACGTGAATGTGAGCATGATTCAAGATTTGATTCCGATTTTTAGTTAGTGCTGTCTTCCACCATAATGGTACTTAAAGAACTAAAAACATGTTTTTAAATCCTGGGCCTCAGCATCAGTGAGAGCAAACCATCATAGCTTAACATTAAATGATTAATTTCTGAGATAAACACAATACTGTTTTTCAGTCCTGTGACCAAAAATAAATCATCGTGGCAGGAAATATAAACAGCGCACATTAAACAACACCATGGAGGTCTAATTAAAAGTCTGATTGTAATTGTGATGCTAATAACAAAATCGTGATCTATTTTTGTAAGCAATGGCACGGTCCATGCTGAAATAATTTGGCTAATCAGAAACATTAAAAGCCACTCAAAGAAAAATAAGCATCCCCTCTGTTCAGTGCCAGACACACAGGGAAATAGGCTGTTTCAGCCTGTGCCTGGGAAGAACAACGTGCCATCTTTGCAGAGTTGGCACCAGAACAAACTAAACCTGGGGGTAAGAGGAGGAATGAGTTTACAGCAGGTACGAGTGCTTAGCACACAACTTCTTTATGTAAATGGACTGTATTTATATAGTGCTTTTCCAGTCTTAACGACAACTCAAAGCACTTTTACATAGTAAAGGAACCATTCACACACACATTCATACAATGTGGCCGAGGCTGCCATACAAGGTGCCACCTGCTCATCAGACAAACATTCACACACCGATGGCGCAGCACACCGATGGTTTAGCGTCTTGCCCAAGGACACTTTGTCATAGGACTGCAGAGCCAGGGATTGAACCATCAACCTTCCAATTGGTAGACGATCACTCTACCACCTGAGCAACAGCCAATTTTATGCAAACAACAAGAATAAACAGGCTGTTAGCCAACTCAGTACAAACTGCTTCATAAAATCCACTGCAATTGCAAAGAAAAGCAAAGAAAAGCCACCATAGCAATTGTCAAATTCAGTGTTAACAGGTTGAAATTGCATGACGTAACAAACCAGGTTTTTTCCCACTGTATGTTAAATATAAAAAATATATGATAACGTGTATGTTATTTACAGGCCATGGAGGGGTTGCAAACTGGAAGGGCTATTAGTTTAATATCCTGTTCATACCTGCCAATGACTCACCCAAAATGGATCAGGGAGTGAGAGACTTTCTTTGTTCCTCAGTGGCAGGGCAATAAAAAACACTTCACGACGGCAGCACACACACACACACACACGGAGACATACACACCAGCTGAGCAATTCAAACGGTTATCCATTTTTAATGATGCACAGACAGCTTGACCTAGTATTGCTTGGCTCTGTGTGTGGTGTGTGTGGTGTTTTGTGCAAGCCTGAGGATACACAAGTGAATGTGTGGTCCTGCAAAGTGTGCTTTTGTTTGTGTGTGTGAATCCTAAATAGCATGTGCGGTTTGCAAAAACTAAATGAGTCATTTCCTGTCAGCTCTCACAAACGCGGATGATATTAAACACACACCAGTGGACAGAAACATGTTGTGTGTTCCCTAATAACTCCATCTGAACATATTTCCCCACTTAATGGATGTTGATCTAGTTAGCTTGTTAGCCAGGTAGCTAGCTACCTAGCTATCATGTCCAAATAGAGGTAATACTTTCACTGTGTCTCACTTTCATAATATTAGTCATTCATCCAGGCACTCACACACTTTTCTTTCTGTGCCTTTGTGTGACCTCAGTATCTGTCTTCCCTCTGGGCCAGTGTTCATCTGCCTCACTCTTTTTCTGTAGTGTAGTTTCTGTAATCCATTCCATCTGTTATAGTGGCAGAGGAGGTCTGCCATCATTACAGAGTTGCTTCAAAATTTTAATTTTACTATTGTAAACCGGTAAATGAACAAACATAAACATGAGGTGATAAGTGATGCTTGTAGTATCATTTAATAATCAGAGCATATAAATAGTGTGATTAAAAAGGTTGAAATTCATTTAAAAAGTTATGATAAAAATGTTAAAAGCAGTTTAAAAATTATTATATGTTTGTTTTATGTAAAAGATAATGTATTTCTGAAAACTGTCTAAACCAGCATTTATTGGTTACCTGTATCAGCAGCATAGTCAAGGAGTACACACATTATCCTCATCGTATCATTGTCAGGCAATTTTAGTGGGTATAGTGGGTCAACTGTTGCATCAACTGCAGTATATTATGTATCTGGCCTGCATCAGTGCTGCGGGAGCATCTGTATATATTATACACGTTGGTCATATGCAACTACTGCAATGCATAGTGCATATAATTATTTTAGGGGGAATCTTGTGCTAAAAAACACAGTTCTTGTCAGATTCTCTAACTAAAACCCAGATTTTGACGGTGAAAAGGATAATCCGACAACTATGTGAAACAATAAGCAAGGTACAGAGATGTGTGAAAGCAAAGTAGGGTTTGAACTTCTCTTTAAAGCTCTCTTTTTTCACACACACACACACACACACACACACACACACACACACACACACACACACAACCTTGTAAAATCCATAGATCTCAGATCCAGGACAAAATGTTGCATTTAAATTGTGTGTCAGAGTACAAGGTTGTTCTGCCTCCTACAGTAGTATGCACATAAAAAGGATTGTGGTTGTGGATGCGTGCGTGCGTGCGTGCGTGCGTGCGTGCGTGCGTGCGTGCGTGCGTGTGTGTGTGTGTCCCTATAAGCCACAGGAAAAATGACTCACTGTTGTCATGGGGAAAGCAGAGCAGTGAGACTGGAGGGATTTACTGAACCATGTAAAACACACAGTCAGACATGTGTGCACAATCAAACACAACTTTAATCGAGGATATCTGTCCTTTAATTAAACTACATTACCTATAATAAAGTCCTGCTATACTGCTGTAGCAAGGTAAATGTGCAATTATGCAAACATATACATGAATAAGAAAATGGGGGCAAAAAATAGAAGGTGAGTTCATGCAAAGGAATATTCAAAGACCTGTGAATAACACAGACACACACACACACACACACACACACACACACACACACACAATCTGTGCCAGGTTGTTTGGAAAAGCAGTGACTAGATGAGAGACACAGATGCACTCACCGCAAACCAAACAAACCAAAACACACGCAGACTTTTTCTCTTCTGCCTGTCTCACATGCATGAACACAGCACAACACACAGTGATTTCAAAGAGTCCCTTAACATGGCGCTTTATAAAAACTCAGATACAGTATGGAAGAACCAGATACCTCATTAGCCAGAGCTGCCAGTCACAGACACTGCAGAAATTCCCCAGTAATGCCAGTGTAGTGGTGCTTTTCCATGTCTTACATGAACTAAAATGTCTGTAATGATCTTTAATGTACAGTATGTAGTGATTGTATTTAATCACCTTGTATCTTGTGAAAACAAACCAAAAGCCACATTAAATGAAAACTGCATTAACAATAAAAACAAAATGTTTTTGAAGTAATTCTTAAAAATATTGTCTATTTGTCTCTTGGTTGTTGAATATTGGCACTTACTGTAATCTATGAATTACAATGTGTTCAGTGGCCAATCAAACCACATTATCTAATAATACATCACAGCAATAGGCTTCATGATGTTCTGAAGACATGTCAAGACACATTTTTATTAAATGTTTCCAATTCCCCATTACTCATTTCTGTGTTAGCTGCTACAGGGAGGGAGACAGGTGGATGGAGACAGACAGGGAGGCACGTGTAGTCATGGGATTTGATGTGAACATTGATTCGGACTAGTAGATAACAGAGAAAAAGAGAGTGAAGATGGAGGGAAAGAAAGAGTCCATTGTGAGCCATGTTGATGTGAACATAGATATCAGAAGGAGAGGTGGATGACAAAGGAGGAGGAATGACGCAAAATGTGTTGCGATGTGAACGAACGTGGATAAATAACTCTGACTGAACCAAAAAAACAAATTGTACAAGAAAAAAAATCATCTTCTCTTTCTGGACACTATTTTACGAGGCGTATGCTTCCTTATTTCCCTCATCGTCCAGCAGATGAGGTACAATTTCAGCACGTATAGGGTGTTTCAACATCATAATATAATCTCCAGATATAGGACCCTAGGAACAGATACACTCTTTGCCTGGAGCCTACAGTATAGCAAAATGGATAGAGCCACACAGAGAAATGGAGAGAGAGAAAGATGTGTGATGGTGGCCAAAGACAAAGCACTGAAGTACAATGCCGACATAGGCTTCCCTCCATTACAGAGCGCTCATTGTGCAACTCTGTGTGAAGTGTTTGTGCTAAAAGACTAACCGAGGAAAGAAAAGGGGATGGAGAGGGTCATCGTTCTGGACATAAAGGAAGAGTGTGTGTGTGTGTGTGTGTGTGTGTGTGTGTGTGTGTGTGTGTGTGTGTGTGTGTGTGTGTGTGTGTGTGTGTGTGTGTGTGTGGTGAAGAGAGAGAAAGGGAGGGTCACTATTCACGGTCATCTCCCTGCTGTTTGTGTTCAGCAGTGTTGGGTGGTTTGTGTGTGAAAGCACAGTGTTAAGATGTTAAAGGGGTGGTTCAGAATTTTGGACATAGGACCTCATTTCCAAGTTAGCCAGTGTGTTACTTATCAGTGGAGACCATTTTAAACACTTTTCATCCAGTCCTTCCAGTTGCAGAGTTCGGTGGTGCTAGGCTAGCGCACGTCAACAGTATCTGCTAGCTTGCCACTAAAAACAGTCTTACCTACTCCACAGTACACCAGAGGCAAATAAATTATAACGCCAGACTATCGATGTAAATGTCTGTGTTGATAGAATAATGTTAGAAATAAAACTACTCTACTCTACTCAAGTGGCAAATATGTAGTGATCATTTTAGACCAGACGACTTTGAAAAACCCCGCAATCTAAAGGACCACAAGTCACTGACAACGAATGCGGTTCCATCCGTCTTTCCAGATGCACCAACAGCTACTGATGAACAGGTAATAACTTTTGGTAGGCTACTCTAGCTCATAAAGCTAGCCCCTTTCATAACGTTAGCCTAGCTGCTACTGATAGATTGAGACTGACAACGTTAGTGGCGATAACGTTACAGTTCAATGCATCGTGGAGAGTGACAACGTTAGCTAACGGTATAGCTACACTCTTGGTAGATACCTGGCTGGGCTAACCGCTAACTTTAGGTAATTGCTGACAGAAAAGTCATGTAGCTAAGCTCGGACAGTTTACATGCAAATTGCAGCGGCAGGTAAATAAACTTGTGTGATTGTCATGGAAAACGGCTTTTTCAGTTTTTACTGCTGCTGTAGCCTATGCTACCAACTACAGGGAACAAAGTATAACTATTGCAATGCGATGCAAGGGTAGTTTTATTTCTAACATTATTCTATCAACACAGACATTTACATCGATAGTCTGCCGTTATAATTTATTTGCCTCGGGTGTACTGTGGAGTGGGTAAGACTGTTTTTAGTGGCAGGCTAGCAGATACAGTTGACGTGCACTAGCCTAGCACCAGCGAACTCTGCAACTGGAAGGACTGGATGAAAAGTGTTGAAAACGGTCTCCACTGATAAATAACACACTGGCTAACTTGGAAATGAGGTCCTATGTCCAAAATTCTGAACCACCCCTTTAAGTACACTAACTCAATGTACCAGGCTATTATTCAGCTCCTGTTCTACAATATCATCGCTACAGAAACCAGTACAGCCAAAGACAAACTAAAGCAGAATGTACCTGTGACTTTTCCATTCAGCCATCACACATTAGCTAAAACTGACACTGAAGTACAGAGGCTAACAGGCATTGTGGAATGAAATGGGTTGCACAGTATGGACCTAAAATAGAAAATTGAATTTAAAAATATATAAATAACGAATAGAATAGAATAGAATAGAATAGAAGGTGTGATGGAAAACTGAGAAAAAACCTTATTATTCCACAGTAGTGTGATAAAAACAGTCTAGAATATGAACTGACTGATGAACTGAGTAAATAAATGTGACACTTTCACATAGTTCTACGAGATTATGAATCAATCTTCTGGTAAAACAATGCCAAACAGATTAAATAAAAAAATATTAAGAAGGAAAAACAGAAGAAAAAAAAACCAGACAAAATACTATGAGAAAAAGAAACTATACTGACCATTTCTGAAGGCACATTGTGTACCGAGTCTGTGATGCTGGCCTCTGCAGTGCCGCAGAACACGCTGGCAGATGGAGAATAGAGCCTGCAAGTGAAGCAGGATCAGATGTTATCTTATTAATAGACACTTGTCACATATTTCCTGGCCTTATACAGACGCAACATGTCCTCCAGATTCACTAGCACCCCCATGCAACCACACGTGATGCATGTACCACCAACCGTGACTATTATGAATGTTGTAATTATCATGCTGTGCCGTTTAAACATGATGTTGTGCATGTATTAAAAAGGCAAAATGTATTGCAGTATATGTAAAGTTTGTTTACTACAAAACAGCACAGTTTTAAATGAGCTGCCTAATATTCTGCAATGTGAGTGACGTGTGAGCGAGGCCTGCTTCAAATGGCTCTCAATGTGAATTCACACTTGGCTGTGGCTGTTTCTTAAGGTGGCAGGAAAAAAGGCTTCATTTTCAGTCACATGGGCAAGATGGAACAATAGTTGCTGTGTGTGTGTGTGTGTGTGTGTGTGTGTGTGTGTGTGTGTGTGTGTGTGTGTGTGTGTGTGTGTGTGTGTGTGTGTGTGTGTGTGTGTGTGTGTGTGTGTGGCCTCGGTGGTGTGGTGGTGCGTGGGAGTGATCCGAATGGACCAGTCGGCTCTGTGTCACAACATCCACACAGACATCTGTCTGGCAAGCTCACCCACCTACACACTCAAGCATGTACACACACATGCAGATATTCAGATTACATAGGGTGTGCATGTACTGCCTTGTGTCCTCTGTGTACGTCGTTGTGAATGGATTAATGAAGGAGGTGCGGTCTCTCTCTCTCTCTCTCTCTCTCTCTCTCTCTCTCTCTCTCTCTTTCTTGTCAGCTCTATTTTTCAAAAAGCTTGGTGGTCACACAGGATTGTTTTACTCCCACTGGGACTACAACTGGCCAAAGTCATTTCCAGCAGCCACCAGTCATCCAAAGAAATGCCTGGAACATACAAGCACTGGCAGCAGACACACACAAAGGCTTTGCTGGGGAACCGTGTAGTGTGTTTTGTAGCTCTTAGTTTCATACAGGGATGAATAATCATCTAAATATATCTGTAACTGCTGGACTGAGTGCCAGTGAGTGATTCTGATCTATAAAACTGGAGGTGTTGGCACACAAAGCGACCTCCATTTATATAATCATCATGTATTCTGCACCAAGTATGGTTATATATTTACATTCAATTCACCTTTACCTCCACTGTTTTTATTTAACAATGAAAGCTTAAACCAGCAAAAAGAGTTTCCATTTATAATCAACTGAGGTTGGTATGCTAATTCTTACTGAAAAAAATGTGTTAATGAAAGACATTAAGTGGTGTGTGATGAGTCCAGTTACCACTTGAAAACACAATTGATTTTTTGTAAATACACCTAATCTCATTTAATATTAAGCCGTTATATTGGAAAGAAATACAAATGAAATAGCTTACACTCAGGGTCCTTTCTGTCCCTCTGGTTAGCGTCTACCAAACATGAGCTGCTTACTAATATGAAAAGAGCCAACTGCAGAAAGTTCAGCAGATGTTGCTCCGTATACACATGTAACCAGATGTAGCCAAGCGTGCTATGTAAAACTCAACACACCAGCCTTTCTCTGTGCACAGTGATGCTAATTTGACTACAGTACCTTTAGAGTCCTCACTCATTAGACTAATGGAAATGGGAAGACATATGGTCTTCCCAGATGGCCCCTAACTCTTCAAGGTGAAAGACTACTACTACTACTACTTTTGACACAAGTATGTGTCCAGGCAAGTCAATCCATTGAAAGATTTATTTTTTTGATAAAAAATTACTTAGAAGGCAGGCAATTAATGTATCACCATAGTATTTTTAGTACTATGGTAGTGCCTGTTAGTTTTTGCAGAACCAGTTTTTAATTTGAACTACTGTGTACTTTTGTGCAGGCACAGTCATTTTATAATACGGTGGGCAATTATAAGTTTTTGAGTGCTTTCAGTTAAATTCCCACCTTCAAATACAGTTTTTTCTGATCGCTATGACAATTTTTTCAATACTTTTAACAACTTTCCTAAACTCTTAACGCACCAACACACCTACAACACACAATTGACAAAATAGTTAATTTCATGCTCAAAATCACACATTGAAAACTAAACTCTAACACTAATTTTCAAAATACAATAATTCACTAACACAATACACTCTGTCCACCAAAACAATGCAAACATGTCTCAAAATCAAATAATTCTTCCAAAACACTAACACGTGTTCTCTTCCAACAGGAACATTTAGTCAATCATAGCACAATGTCATACATAACACTAACATCAGATGGAATTACAGAAACTGCATTATTTTATGTGTCAGGTCTGCCCTTATACAATAGACAATAGTATATTGTATTGATCATAGATTGTGTTTTACACTGCAGTTTCTCTTGAAGCCTTTCTACATTTTTGTTTTGTTGGGTTTAGTAAATGCATGCATTTTGTTTCTTTTGCTGCAGAAATTCAATACAAAAAATGAATGACCCATCTCAGAGTAGCTTTATAAAATGTACAGTTTACTGTATGAATAAAAGAAGACAGAGACAGAATTGTCCTGGTCCTCCTCTCACTCGTGCAGCAATCTCTTACTTTCTTTGTGTTCATCTTTATTGTTCCTTTTCCACACAAAATCAGCCCAAATAGGTCCTCATTTACTGTATGTACTACAGTAACATATGGTCATGTGATTACAGTTTTTCTCAACTGCTTAAACACATTTGCTCACTCTGACATCACATTTTCAAAACAGTTAACACACAGGATAAAACTGAAGCTCAATGGCCAAAATGACTCATTTTGTTAGCAAAATGCTCTAACACTCACAAAACATTAAAAGCATGCAACATAAGCAAATATTTCCATCAAACACCTCAACTTGTGGTCAAATTAATTTATTCTTTCAATCAATCATTACACAATGGACAACAAAATACAAAATACAGCCATCAATATGAAATATGACACTTTACAAACTCAAATGGATACTGAAAACTACCAAAGGAAACACCTTTAGAAAAGATATATATTTTATCTTTCACATTTAGTCCATTCGTTCTTGACGATTATGCCACAGGTTCTCATCAACATCGCATTGAATGTTTTCCCTTGCAATGCACCGAGGGAAATACCTCCTTGCGTGGCGCATCCATCCCTGGCAGTCCTCTGCACCTATTGCCAGGCAACCAGCATTCATTGCCTCCAGGAGGGGCATCTGCTCATATGGCCGGTGATCATACACCTTCCACCTCCAAGCAGAGAAGAACTCCTCGATTGGGTTCAGAAAAGGGGAGTATGCAGGAAGGAAGTGCATCATAATACGAGGCTGTGCTGCAAACCATTCGTTCACAAGGCGAGAGTGATGGAAAGCCACATTGTCCCAAATTATGACATACAGAGTCATGCCAGGCCTCAACAGCCCTCTCTCTTCAGGTGGAATCAGTATTTCTTTCAATGAATCAAGAAATGTGATGAGGCGTTCTGTATTGTATGGGCCAATGGTTGGTATGTGGCAAAGGACCCCATCATTGGAGATGGCAGCACACATGGTGATATTGGCACCCCTCTGACCTGGCACTGTGACAGTGGCCCTCTGCCCAATGATGTTCCTCCCGCGTCTCCTCACTTTACAGAGGTTGAAGCCGGCTTCATCCACAAAAATGAATTTGTGATGTGCCCCCTCAGCTTCAAGCTCCATTATTCTCTAAGAAAAAGAACAAATTCATAAAGCAAATTACAGTATTCCAGTTGCATGTAACTATGGTAAACAAGGTATTACAATAACAAAATCTGTACCTGCACATACTGGAATCGTGCCTCCTTTACGATGTCAGAGTTTCTTTGAAATGGAACTCGGTACAGCTGCTTCATTCTGACATGGTGGCGTTTAAGGACTCGATCTATAGTTGCCAAACTCACACTGTTTATATTTCTAAATGCTCCCTGATCTGCAATTACTGCTGCCTGGATTTCACGCAGTCTGATTGCATTGTTTGCCACTACCATATCTACAATGGCAGACTCCTGTTCAATACTAAATATCTTTCCTCTGCCACCAGTGTGTGGTAATGTGTGGATCCTATAAAGTAAAAGCAAAAAGCATGTCAAAATTGACATTACTGTATGACAGTCACATAAATGGGATTGATAAAACATCTGCATTACTGTAGACACAGTTTGTTCTGCTAACAGGGCAATACAGTAAAGCTGAAATACACAGTGGTATACATTACAGTAACACTGTGAATTACCTGTTCTCATTCCGAAAAAGCCTGACAATAGATGCCACAGTGCTCCGAGTCAGAATGGGCTGGACCCTTTGTCCAGCCTCTCTAAAGGACAAGCCATGATTGATGACATGGTCAATAATTGTTGCCCGAATTTCATTTGAAACTTGAGCTCGATTTTGTCCTCTTGCTGCTGCAGCTCCTCCACCACGCATACGGGCTCCTCTTCCTCTGGCCCCTCTGCCATGGCCTCCACCACGCATACGGGCTCCTCTTCCTCTGGCCCCTCTGTCATGGCCTCTTACTCTATGGCCTCTTTGATCCATGCTTGCAAATAGCAACACAGAGGTGGCATCTTTTATAGATGGATGAGGACTGATTGCTGATTGAAGAGTTGTGCAAATGAGTTTCACACAGGTGCATAGAGTTTTCTAATTATGCAAGTACTTTCTATCAGCTGTGAATAGATGTTTTCCTTTTGTTCACCACAGTGAATCCAATAGAGTTCGGGGTCTTTCAATGAGATCTGTGGTAACTGTTTTGACAAAGGGTGTGAAAAATGTGTGTAACAAATGAAAAAGTGTTAAAACATTTGCAAGAGAAGACTTCTGCTGTGCTAATAATGTGATGATGAAGATAAAGCGGATCCCAGTTTCATTTAGTGTGTCTTAGCAAATGAGAAAAACTGTAAAAGAACCTCAACACCTGAGTGTGTTTCCTAGATATCAATCAGCTGTGATCGATCTATTTGCATAACTTCAATCAGCTGTTTCTCAGTAGCAATGGAATAAAATGTTGGGGATATATTTGTGTTTCAGTTTAAAATATGAATAGCTGTTCACTTTGACTTTAGCCTATATGTTAGGTTTAGAACATGTTGTTATCTGTTCTGACATACAGTGTGAAAGCATTTGCAAATTGGTCAGTAAAAATCCATTGTTTTGGTCTTGGTTGAGCTTGTGTGTAAAAGAAGTTCAAGCATTTTACATTTGTGTTAACTGTATGCATTTTGTGTCAAAGCAACAAGAAATGTGTTAAATGTATAGCCTTCACAGACGGATGTTGTGCTAACTGTGTTAAGAGTTTAGGAAAGTTGTTAAAAGTATTGAAAAAATTGTCATAGCGATCGGAAAAATTTGTAAGAGGTTATGATTATTAAGATAAACTGATCATTTGTTTATCTCTTTATGTGTAAAAGGCTATATCCATCACTTTCTTTCTAGATTGATCATGTCCAGGCTTTATTTCCTGACATCCAGGGAATTCAACCAGAGGGATGCTGCCAGAGACAAAGAGCTGTTTACCTCAAGTTCATCTCACTCTGAAGTTAATTACAGGGATGCTTGTCAAGATGGATGACATCCCATCTCAAGTGCCCTCCAATCAGCCCCTAGGCATAACTGGTCTCGTTATATTAAGAGGCTCCTCAAGGTAAACGAAAAGTTCTTAAGACATGAAGCACTTTAAAAATCAATGCACCGTCCACACAATGATTCCTGCCATGAAAATGAGGCAATGTAGGGCTGCCGTTGACTTCATGAGTCCTCTTATGACAGTTGCAAATCAGGTGAGGAGAGAAAGAAGAAGAGAATAATTCTATTTTTGAAATGTGAATAGAGGTTTCAGGTCATAAAACCTTTTTCCCCATATCTGCTTCTGGTAGATTCTGACACATAATTTCCCCAATCCTGCATCACAGGATGAAAGACTGTAGCATTTCTCATTTGGGTCATGTGCTCAAAGTGTCTAGAAGAGAGTGGCTGTAGAGGTTTCACTGTCTGGTACGTGACCTATTTATGTTATACACCACCTGGGGGACACAACAAGAGAGAACTCTCATCTTGTATATGTCAGAACACAGAATGTCCTGTCAGAGAAAGATGAAGAACCACCAAAGATGAAAGATGTCTTTGCACCAGTGTAGCAGTCATTGGGCCCTCTCCACTTTGACAGAGGGACAAAATCTTAAATGATTTTAAATGGTCATCTATTTCTGCCATAGCTGTGTGCTTTGTTGCATGAGAAGGAGGCAAACCACCAAGAGATGGGTGCATTTACACCAGGTGGTGCCTGGAGATTTTTGTATCCATTATTAAGGCACTAAGTAATGCAGATTAAACACCTTATTTGGTATAGGTTTTTGGTACAAGTTTACTACAGTTCGAATAATGTAATACACTAGAGTGCCTTGAAATGAGCAGTAATAGGCTTTGTGCCTGCTTTAAATTACCATTTTAAACACATAAATAAATGAAAATAAAAACATCACCTGAATGCCTGCTAAATCTTGTTTATGCAAACGCAAAGCATGTCTGTGTGTGCATTTCAGATAAATATAATATATAATTTCACTTTCGTTGTTGGAGAGAGGGAGAGAGAGAAAGGGAGAGAGAAAGTGAGAGAGAGAGATAGTGAGAGAGAGAGAGAGAGAGAGAGAGAGAGAGAAAGAGAGAGAAAATGTAGACTGATACAATATATTAAAAGGTCACTCTAGCCCTCCATTTTCAGAGCTGTCTTCATTACACTTACAATATTTTAGAATATGAACACATTTCTGAAGCAGTGATGTGTTGGTGTGTGTGTGTGTGTGTGTGTGTGTGTGTGTGTGTGTGTGTGTGTGTGTGTGTGTGTGTGTGTGTGTGTGTGTGTGTGTGTGTGTGTGTGTGTGTGTGTGCATTTGAAGTGAGCTCTCAACCCAGGTATAATTGCATGGAGATGTGCTCAATCTGACTGCATTTATGAGGAACCTGTAACATTCATATTGCTATCATTGCCATAGTAACCGAAAGGTCTCGTTTTGAATATCATTCTTTAGAAGCTTTCACGCAGCCGAAACCAACGTCATCAGATCTGCTTAAAGACCAGTAACAGAGCAACTGTGTGTGTGTGTGTGTGTGTGTGTGTGTGTGTGTGTGTGTGTGTGTGTGTGTGTGTGTGTGTGTGTGTGTGTGTGTGTGTGCCAGTATACCTGCATGTGAGCATGTAAATTCATATCCAGTATTTCCAGTCACAGCATGAAGAGGGAATGGGGGGGTTGGCTGTTGAAAGAGAGAGAGGGTAAAAAAGAGATGAGAGGGGGCAGAAAGAGAGAAAAAAGGGAGAGTGTGCTGTGCAGGCTGTTGCTAGGTGGAGCAGGGTTGATGCTTTGAAGCAGATGTGTTTGTAACTACACACACCAACAATGCATAAAGCATGCATACAGAGACAGAAACACAAAAATATGATGGCATACCCATCTGTCAACGACTCCTCGCTATCACACACACATCATCCATGCAATCCTATATTTACAAACACACTGTGGCCCTGCGACTCAAGCAGCAGTGTTGAGGTTGGAGCCCATGCACAGCGAAGGAAACACAGGAAGCCAGAAAACGAGTGGAGGTTCGGATAAAGACAGGAAAAAGTCAAAAATAGATTAACTGAGGGAGCCGATAAAAGAGTGGGAGACATTAATAAGAAGCGATAGTGAGAAGAAGGGGAAGTAGATAAAGTGGGAAATATAGAGACTCAAAAGAGAAGATGGGAGGAGATGAGGAGAGGATGCAAAGGACAACAGAAATAAATGTGGGATAAAAGAAGGATTGGAGAGAAGGATGAGCATAGACTGTAAGTAAATAACAGAGGGAAAGAGTAGGGAAGAAGAGATGAAGACTCTCTGAGTAAAGTGGTATAAGGAGAAGTGGAGAGAATGAAAATCAGGCACTAAGAAAAGAGAGGTAGTGAAGAAAGAGAAGCAGTAAAAGAAGCTAAGCTGATAGAGAGCTCATTCAGCTCACAGAAAAAAGTTTAGTCTGTGCAGAATAATACAACTGCTCTAAGTCCATTATTGTTACTAAGGAAGTAGAGTACAATTGTCATTTATCACAAATTAAATATGTTGTAGTTCTGAAAATGCGAAGAGAAAGTGCATCATATCTATTAACCTGGTACAATGTTTACGCTACAGCAGTGTTTAAAAAAATATATGTTGGAAACCTTAAAATGAAGCAATGTCTTCTTTTGAACCCCCAGGCCAGCTGCATGTCTACCAGATGTGACCAGTTCAACCAGAGGGACCTTCTTTTATTATTGAAAATATACATTTGAATATTTTCAAGAGTCCAGAGGAAGTAAAATGATCCAGTATTTTACAAGAAAAAAGTCCCCCATGCAGGTTGGGAACCACTGCACTAAAGTATATGCTAAACTGGCACACAAGCTAAGAAATGTTCAGCAACTAACAAATAATAAGTAACCCAGACCTACATCATCATTTGCCTCTCAATTCAGCTAGTTTATCTATTTATTTCAGGTGTGTATGAAAATGGTTGTGGAACGTCATAGTCTACGTGTGCAGTGAAACTTTGATGGTAAACCACACAGCACTCTTCACTGTCACTGTTAAGGCTCTCAGCCTTTCTTGTCTGTCCTTGTGACATCTTCCCAAGTAACGGCTTGACTTGTGAGTACAAGTGTAGGTTCAGACATGTGGCTGAAAATGTCTTCAGCTGTCAGTTTTTGACTGCAGCGTTCCTTTCTGCAGCCTGCAGTCACCTCTGCTTCCTCAAACAAGTGCATCTCATTGGCCATCTGCCCAGTTTGTTTTCCCTCAATAACAACCAGTTTTCAAAGTGAGCGTTGTGATGATGCCTTCCTGAAATGAACGAACAAACCAAACGTTTGTCCAACATAATTGTTTATTGATTGTGTGAAGGATTAGTGAGACATCATTGAACCCCCTGTTTATTCATCCACATGTTGTTGAGACTGTCAGCTGTAACAATATGAAAGTTTGGCTTTAACAGTGATCAATTTAGCACTTCATGCCAAGAGCCTGTGTAAAAAAAGAAGACAGGGCAGATACAGAGAGGACTCTGGACAACAAACAGCCTGACTAAAAGAGGACAAGGACCTCTTCCTCCCACCATCTCTGAGTCATCCCACCCTTCCTCCCACATTTGTCTCAATGCTCGAACGCAGAGGACACGTGCACCCAATAAAACACAGGCTGACACTCCTGCTATGCACAAGCACATTAAGTGCATACATGTGCATGCACACAAATGGCCACAGAAACAGTTACACCTGCATATGTGCACACTGGTCTCCATGCAGCCATGCATATATTAACATGCATGAATACACACACATTCTTTAAAAGCAAACCATGAAGTCACACACACGAAGAGACACACACACATCCATGCTCTTGCTGTAGGCCAAAATGAGTTCACCATGGCAACAGGATCGTGGGGCAGCAGGATGCAGTCTCTGGCCGACACAGGTGTGTGAACAGATAACATCTGCACGTGCATAGACACACACAGACACACATGCACGCGTAGACGCACACGCACAAGCAAAAAGGGAGGTATAAAGTCAAACTGCAGGATCAGTTCACAATATCTGAACAATGAAAGCACGCCTCTCCTTTTTTATGTTTGTTCTTTGTGTGTTATAACCGATAGAGTCCCTTTAAGAGTTTTCATATGGCAGAAAATTATATTATATAACTGCCGCTCAGTCATGGGTATATGGAAATGCTGGATTAAAGTAATTTTCAGATTCAGTCGAGCCACACTGTAATATGCAGTCGAAAGGTTCTTGAGAAAAGCAACTTACCAAAAATACAGCATACCAATAAAGTGCCTATGTATAAGTATGTGCAACTATAGAGACTATAAGAGCCTGGAAGCTATAAACACCCTATGATAGACTAGAACGTCTCAGATATGTGACAGAGCAATATATAATCTTGCATCCAAAATAATCCTGACTAAATTGATCATGTTGTCACTCAGTGACCATCAATCTAAATGACAGAGGACTATTTTCTGGATGTCAGCCAGTTTTGCATGCGAGGGACAAAACAACAAGGATAAAAGGTGAACTCATAGTGGTCTGACATGAATATCTGTAACTAAGTGCCAATAACTGGAAATAGGGTGCTATATTTCCAACTATTCTGTACCCTGATTTGTGGACACCCCCCTCTGTCCTACACATGGAGGCCTAGCCTGTTAGCTGCAAGTGCCGACCACTGGTGACAGCAGATAAAGAAAATAAAACCAGTGCAACCAATACATGGATGTTACTTTTGAAATGTTTCAGGAAAATTGTGTTACAGTGTAAAGGAGAAGTCTGTGAGAATTACTGTGGACATGATGCTGACTTCAGCTCCCTTTTGGCTGACTCGCATACTTCCTGCAGGCAGATAAGGAGGCAGTGAGAAGGAATAATAAATCATGTGGGTGGAATGTATTCTGAAGAAAGGTGCTTTTTATCTATTACATGAGAAACATGAACTTAAAAAATATCTGATATTTGACACCAGTATTTATGTTCTCAATACCACTGTAAAGTAATTCTATAATGCTGTGTGCACACCAAAAGTCCAGTTTGTTTTACTAAGCCCTTTTAAACAATTCACTTTATATATATTAAAGGACTGCACTCATTTGCTTTCTTGCCAAGAATTAGATTAGAAGACCACTCTCATGTCTCTGAGGTTAATATAAGGCTATTGCCAGCAGCTGTTAAAGCTTAGCTTAGCACAAACTGTGCAAAAATGGGAAGAGCCAGTCTGGCTCTGTCCAAAGGTAACAAGCTAATAAGCATATTTCCCATAAGTCAAGCTATTCCTTTAATGAACTATATTCAAAGGAGAGAGAACAGCCTCTTCGACCCTGCATCTCTAGGAACCAACCAATAGAGCAACATGGAATTTAATTGGACAAGACAAAAAAAGGAAGAACATTCTGATGTTAAATTTACATCATTACATTGAACATGAATGTAAAAGTGATGGTAGCTTGACAATCTCACCACTTGGAGATTGGATAAAAGATGCATAAATTTGCAAGTTCTGCATGTGGGCATGTTTTCACCTTTAAAGCCACGCAACATATCGGTGTCAGTGGAACAGCTTCAACTTGTAGCTCCTGATAAAATCTCTGATTTTCGTCTCGCAAACCGCAAGCTTTACGAGAAAAAAAAGTGTGTGTGTTGGGGGGGAGGGTATTGATTGAACTGTCCTTGGTCAGAGGTACGTCATGTGCGAGTTAAATTGAGTGGTGTTCCACTGTAATGCAGACAGAGAGATTGGATATGATGATAGAGCGAATCCATTACAACCACAGAATGACTCTGAGACAGCCAGAGAGAATTGGGTCACTGGCTAATTGGACAGAAATACATCAGCTCGCCCTATGAGTACACACACTGGCACATACACACTGCTGGCACGCTCACACATTCAGACCTGCATGAATGCACATGCATTAAACAGACTGCTATTACATTTGCACAAACATACATGTAGATGCACAGTAAACACACTGATAACACCTGAACACACACAGCAAGGCTTTACTCTATAGATGGTATGTATAATGGTAGATTAGCATATAATAACCATTTAATCAATTATATCCCATCTCAGTGGGGTAGCCCAGACAAGACCCAGGGATTTTCATTATGCATGACCAAGTCTGGCACACAGACACCCACCCACACACATTAAGTGCACATATACAACCTTATTCACTTTAATTCACATTTATTATGACCTTATATACAGTATGTGCATGCACGAACACACATTACTATGCACCCAGATTTACAGTACAGTAAGTGAAGGTGGCTATAAATAGGGTTCAGTAGACTAATTCTGAATAAATTCAGGAGAATTGTTCACCCCTGAGTTTCTCTGTTGCGGGGCAGAAAAGAGTTGTGGTGCATGGAGAGGAGAGAAGGAAATGAATGGAGAAAGTGTCGAGCTATAGAAAGTGGAGGAAGGAGGGTGACGAGGGAAGCAAAAGAAGAAATAAGGCTTGGAATAGAGGAGAAGAGGGGGAAAAGAGTTAATTATTTTGCGTCATTGTGTGTCTGAGCTTCAGACGGGGGAAAGAAAATGACGATAAATAGTCCCTAAGATGAACAATAACAGCCATTTTACTCATTCAATATGTTTTGCATTCTGCTGTATCATGCTACAATCAGGCAGCTCAGCACTGAGGAAGAGGAGGAGGGAGGGGAAGAAGGAAGGGAGAACAGACACGCCCAATAGACTCACACTTGAGTCTTGATGTATTTCATCTCTGGGTGGTGAATAGCAACGAGGTTTGAAAGAGTGATACTTTGATCAATCAGATTTTTGAGGATTGTAAGATTATATTGTTAGCTGGAGATACAATGAAATGGGGATCACTGAAAATGACTGTCAGTGAGTGTTTGTGTTTTTGCATTGTGTGTGTGTGTGTGTGTGTGTGTGTGTGTGTGTGTGTGTGTGTGTGTGCGTCTCCTCTTTTCCTCTCATGCTTTGTCAATCCCCTCTCTCCATTCTTGCATTTTTTACCTCGTCTTTCTCCTCCTGCTCTCCCTTCTTCCTCTTACCTGCCTTCCCATGTAGATGTAACATATTGACAAATCAATTTAGTCCAGAATAATATTCATTAAAAAAAGTATACCATCATGCAGATTAAGTCAGGTTTTCGCAAACATGCATGTACTGTATTTGGACATTCTTTCATTTGGAAAAATATGTAGTTGAATTTCAATTAATTCCAGTGGAACTGTTGTGATTCGCTCATTAGGGCAAAGTAAATCTGTGCAAATTATTATTATGCTGTTGACCAATAGCAAGCCGTCCTCACAGTACTGCTGATTTTTCAGGGTACGGATAACCAAAGAGTCCAAAATGGAGTAATGCCGCGTTCTATTTACCTCGGAACTCGGTTTTAACGAGGTCAAAGTCGGAAACACGCCCCCTGACCTCGGATTTACGAGCTCGGAACTCGAACAACCTCGCAGTATCCCGAGTTCAAAATCCAACATGGCTGCCCCCTGTATCAACAGTTGTGAAAGCTGCAGTAACATAAAGTTATAAGCACTTCTGTCTTATTTGTGTCACTAAATCAGTCGTTCACACAGGCATGTCAAACTTCTATCTGTGGACATGTTGTTACGCTGTTTGCATGCACAAAAAACGGCGTAATGCGTTGTTATCAACTGGTATTGCTAACAATAGCTAACCGGGTTAGAGCTAATGAAAACAATGAAAATCCGACTTTTAAATAGAACGCATTCAACTCGGGTATGACGTCATTCCCAGCTCCGGCTTCCGAGTTCCGAGGTAAATAGAACGCGGCATAAGCTATCGTACCATATTTGCTACTTAGCTTAATAGCTACCATAGCTAGTGCTGCAGCATTAGTTTAGTGTGAACTTATTGTCCCGTTGCCGTTTGTAAGACTGTTCGCTCACAGAGCTTTATTTTTCCTCTTCAATAACTTTTAGTTAAAAAAAAAAAAAAAGGTGTACAATGGCGAAGTTGGAAGTAAACAAGTAAAAAGAGAATAGGGAAAAGTTTTGGGAGCTATTGTGACCCAGCCGGCTAGCGTGTTAGCAGTTAGTTTGGCAGCTACAGTAGTTCACCAACTAGCCCTGCGAGTAGTGATTCATCAGCAGGTTTCAAGAACCAAATATTGATATATATATATTGATATATTATAAGATGCACAGATTAATTTCATTGCACCATTTTCTGGTGTGATCTGCTCTTTATTCTTCGTTTTCTCACTTTCCAGACGACTCAAATATGCAGCTTTAAAGCTCTGAGGCTGAACTTTGAGAGTAGTAAGATGTGTTTCCCTCCTTCTCATTTACTTATGCATGAGAGAGAGGAAGAGTCAGATGGCAGGCAGAAAGAGAAAGAGGGGCTGAAAGAAAAATGAGGTGAGGGGGAGAACGCTAATAAAAGATAAGGGTCAAAGAGACAGCAGGAAAAGAAGATGAGAGATCATAATGGAGGGAAGAAAAGGGCAGCAGAGAGAGATCTGTTTTTTTCCCCCCCGCATGTCTGGTACGAATTAACAGCAGGGGTTGACAGCACACCCTCGGTGCCACTGGGATGGTAAAGTGTGTATGTGTGTGTGTGTGTGTGTGTGTGTGCGCGCGCGTGCGTGCACACAAAACTGAATTATTCAGAAACAAGCTGGGACTCGCTGAGTAAACAGTAAGTCGACATAGAGATGCAGCTTCACACACACACTCCTGCTCCCCCCGGTGTTCAGGGAGACTCTCGCCTCCTCTGGGTCCCACAGACAGATGGGACAGGAATTGTGTCACTGGGTCAAACTCAGACAGTGGCGGCCATCTTGGTACCACTGAACAACCTCTGTTAACCCTTGAAATTGAGTCAAGTACATCAGACAATTTAGAATTAAAATTGAAGTAAAGGGGAACTCTGCTGATTTTATATGACAAAGTCAATTTATTAGTCCCAAGGAGTACTATACAGCCTGTTTAAACACATGTATAATGTCTCCTGTGGCTCTCCAGGAGCTTTGTCAAGTCTGAAACAATTACTCAAGTGACATGGTTTGAGGTTATCTCAGCTCGGACTCAGGGACTACACACTTTTAAAGTAAAATTAATCTTGCCCTCTTGCCAAGGGTAAGACAAGAGGATGAATACCACTGTTATGTCTTAGCATGAAGTAGGGAACTAAAGCCAGGAGACAATGATCTTAGCTCAGAAAACTGACTGGAAGCAGGGTAATCTGCCAAAGTTCCAAAAACTGCCTACTAGCCTCTCTAAAGCTCACTAATTAATATGCTGTACCTCGTTTGTTTATTTCCAAGAATAGAAATTGTAAAAAAAAATAAATAAATAAATAAACTGGGATTTATGAGGGAGCTAGGTAGTGTGACCATTTCTTGACAAACCGTCCACATAACAACGTCATGGTGTTTTGCAACCAACAAGACTGTGGGAAGTTATTGAAATACAAACTATAACATGTTCATTAGTGAGCTTTAGAGGTGCTGCAGGGGATCAATCTTCACATCTAACTCTTGGCAAGAAAGTGAAGATGTGAGTAAGCGTGTTTCCCAAAATGTTGAACTATAGCATTAAGCTTGTGTCACAAACGGGGGGTATGAAGTTTGAAGGATATGCATTTAACAGGCAGGAGGATCGAAAGTGATGGCAAGTTCAGGATTTAAGGTTTTGAAGTTGAACAATTGCTGCTGTGCCCCTTTAATATTACAAATTAAACCATAATGATTGATATAAGCAACTTAGCTGGCATATAATATGGTTTTTCGTGATTTCTTACATTCACAATGTTAAGCTGTCACATTGGAGAGTTGACTATGTTGTTTACATGCACGCATTTCTCCTACATAATCCGTATGTTGAGACAAGATTTGTTTATATAAGTAGTTTAATGGTATGAGTGACACATTTAAACAAAACTTTAATCCATACTTTTTATTCTTCCTTTATGCATGAGTGACAAACAGTTTAGCTTGCAGGCTCATTTTGATAAGAAATATCTTGGGGTACAGACTAATTAAAAATGAGTGATTTTGCCATTCATTGTGATGTTCTGAGTAAATGAACACTGCAGTCTACATGCTTACCAAACCAGAAGTAATCTCTGTGTCTTTTGCAATTTCATTTTCATTTGTATTCCATTTCATTGATAATTTCTACTTTATACTAATGATCATTGTTATTTGTATTGTTTTCCTTGTAATTTGACATCCTTTTAATTTAATCATTGACTTTACAGTCTTCTCTGCTTTGTATGTTTGACTCCAAGAATAAATTAGTTATTTTTTACCCCGTGTTTTTCGCACTTTTCTTTTCCTGCATGTTTGTTAGCTCCGGTCTGTTGGTGGAGCAGTGGAACATGGGATAGCTGTCTAACCCCCATCACCTGTCGAGATACGCTGGCTGGATGCACCCTGTGGAAATTAACGCCAAGATTATGCAAATCTAAATTGAACTGTGAAGTTAAGAGGCTCGGCCCAGTGACCTTGTCATCTCACACAGGCAGGGGACGGGGTACAGACAGATCGACAGAGAAGTATTCACAAGCACGCACACTTACAGACACATTAATGCATGCATACACACATGTGTACAAAAACACACAGACATGAAAACATGCCATAGATCATTGCTTTTCTGTGTGTGTGTGTGTGTGTGTGTGTGTGTGTGTGTGTGTGTGTGTGTGTGTGTGTGTGTGTGTGTGTATGTGTGTGTGTGTGTGTGTGTGTGTGTGTGTGTGTGTGTGTGTGTGTGTGTGTGTGTGTGAGAGATGAGTCCATGTGCCTCTCCTGCCTATGTGCATGAGTTGAATTATAATTTGGTCATTAGTGCTGTGTCCTAAATTACCAAACACACACACACACACACACACACACACAAACACACACTCACAAACACAGTCACATGTATGCACAGGACACTGATTTTGCTATGGCATACAATTACTTAATTTTAAGTATTTCCAGCCTTCCAAAACAAAAACAAATCATACAAAGACTCCAGACTCTTAGACTGTGCGGCACCCAGTTTGCAACACATATTAACCTGTGCCAAAAGTCTGAGATGTAGTTCAGGACACACTATGCATCCCAACGTGTAAAAAAAAAAAAAAAAAAAAAAAAAAAAAGGATTAGAAGTAGGGCCCGACTGATATGAGCTGTTGGAGACCAATACCAATACCAATTTTGGAGGGGAAAGATTCATTACCTATGTGGTGGCTGATATATTGATTTTCTGAGCTGTAATGAAAACAAGCATTTTCTATGTGTATGGTGTACCAATTTTGCACTGGTAAGACTCTGCAAAGGTATTCAAAAGGTTGCTTTCCTAAACAAATAACTTAATAACAGAATATTTAACATTATTTTATATTATACACATTAGACACATTGTCAACCAATTCTAGAAATAAATAATGAGAATATGAAGAATAAACAAAAATAAACTAAATAGCAAACACCATTTGCAAGCATTGCTTTCTGCATTGTATGATCTGTAAATAAGGTTTTCATGTCGGACAACACATACTGCGACACCGATATGTCTGTGATGAGCCAATATCAGCCGATAATGTCTGCCAACCGATTTCTAGCTCTAATTACAAGTATAGAACACTATTGTGAACCATACTAAACAAAACATGAGCACAGTCATACTAAACACAGATGTTATTAGATGTTCAGGGCTCTGTAATAAACTTTTAAATTAAAAACATAGTTAACATGCAGTGAATAATCTGGCTGGTTCCAAGTCAGCGCCATACCATTTCATCGTCATAGGAAGAATTTGAAACGACGACATGTAAAATTGTCTGACATTTTGGAGTTTTTAGAACTATTGATCATACAAAGGACTAACAAATCATTAAAATAGATGATAGTTATTGTATACCTGGTAACACTGAACACCACTACTCAACACATACATTGTTTTTAGTCCAAAGAAGCAGGACATCACCCAAAGGCCTGACATTGCATTGAGCTAAAAGGTGCTAAATGGAAGATGACTTCTGAGGAAAGAGGAAGAAAAATAGAAAGAGAGAGTGATGGGTAAAGAGGAAGACGTCCTCTATTTTTCATCTCTTTATCCTAGATACTGTCCTTCTGCCTGACGTCTGTGACAGATGACAGATTACAGTAATATACACACACTGATACATTCATCACAGTGTGCTAATGCAACAATACTCGCATTCACACAACCATGCACATTTGCTCACACATCCTTATCACACAGTATATAAGGTTGTGTGCAGAAAGTTTGCCAGATTTTCAATGCTGGTAGAATCCAATGGTTGGCATTAGCTCACCGTTTCCCTGACATTTCATTGGAAAAGGGCTTCAGCTTTCAGCTGCTAAGTGTGTGTGTGTGTGTGTGTGTGTGTGTGTGTGTGTGTGTGTGTGTGTGTGTGTGTGTGTGTGTGTGTGTGTGTGTGTGTGAGCAGCAGTGAGAGTGGGTGGTGTGAGGGAGAGAGAGAGAGAGAGAGAGAGAGAGAGAGAGAGAGGGAAGTGGCGGAGATGGGGACGAGAGGACAAGAAAAGGGAGAGTTACAGACAGAAAGCAAAACTGAGAAAAACCTAAAAAGAGCAAAGGTAAGTCATAAAAGTCAGGACAGAAGGAGCGAGACAAGCTGGGACAGTGTGAAAGAGCAATATATATCATGATCTCCCAGTGTCTGCTTGCTACCATCAGTCACCTTCATCACCATCAACCAAAGGCTTCGTCAGCAAGCATGCTAATGGCATCCAAGTTTCATACTACTGTACACCTGTCAGTGATGATGCAAAATGACAAAGATTCAGAGTTAAAGAGTGTCTTTTAGAGAGTAGTAAATGAGTGAACAAATTCACCGGTCATTTTCAAATTTGTATAATCGACTGTTTATGTTTCTTGCCCCATCAGACTTCTTTTTAGTGATTCCTATCTCAGCAATTGATTTAGTTCAATATTACTAGGAATGTTCAAAAATAAGACCCAAGCTGTAATAAACCGGAATTGTCCTTTAACTATTTTTCCTTATCATAGACTTCCAAGACTCTATGACATGGATTAAACTTTTGGGCTTTTGACTCTCTACATGTGTGCACATCAGTCTTCCCTTCATCTTCTCCAGGATTTACTCAGTTGCTGTGACACTAACTCTCTACATTTCCCTAGCTTCACATGCTGCTTTTTTCTCTCTGTCTCCCTTCCTCCCTCTCTCTACCACTCCTCCTCCCCCACTACATCCGTTCACCCTTCATTTTTCAATGACACAGAGGATCATATCCTCTCTCTGGGGGATACCATGTAACATGATACAGGTCAGTGATACACAGAGAAATGCCCTGCCCTACCCCTAACCCAGTTAGTCACTGACACTGTAGTGAGTGTGGAGCTTGGGGTGAGTTCTGTGCATTTGTATAGATACACTGCATGTGCGTGAGTCTGTGCAGCTGTATGTATGTATGTATGTGTAGCAGCATTAGTCTTCCACAGCGCACACTAAAAGGGTCATTATGATCATAGCACACTTCCTGACCTCTGCAATGCTTCTTTAAATGCTGACTGGCTGATGCATGATAAAGATAATGATGATGACAATGGAGGCTTCCTTTTTTTACATTTGCAGATGATTATGGCAAGAAATTTATTATGTGAACAAAAACACCATGTCCTCGCCTGTGTCCTCCACAGGGTTCAGAGGCTTTTTCTACATGAAAGGGCACTCTGCTGAGAAGTAACAACTGAGTGGGTTGATGGGTTTTTCTAATAAGGCATATTCCACTTAACTGAGGGTCCATCATTCAATATATGCATTTTGAATTACGTGTTTGGTCCTGGTTTAGATGTGTCAGTCTGTCCTAGGGTCAATGCTTTCTGCCATACAACAAGCTGCTGAGTGATCCTGGTCTGTTGGGATTAGCAAGCATCACGATGACCTTGATTGGGACTAGCCAGCATCAACATTGTGTGTCAATCGACCAGTCACAGCATACAGCCTACTACGAGTCTCGCTCCACTGACAGAGGAAGATAAACAAAAACAGAAAGATAGCTGAGCCTGATCTGAATTCAGTGTCTCCCTGTGTCTAAACATTTATCCAGGTAATTGAACTTAAGTAGTTTCAGTTATTTGGAAACATTTGCTTATTACTGTTGGAGATACCACAGGCCAAGAAGAGGACCAGGGGTTGAGTCATCGTCGGCAATACTAGGGAGTTTTCTCAAGAGGCTGGTCAAAGAGTCAAGTAACATTAGTACATTTTTTTGGATCAAAAAGTATCACGTTGTTGCAAATTGGTTCTGAGTTCATCTTTTCTCCTTCATGAACCTCGTTTTGACAGTTGGTATTGGTGTATTGTAGCGTCCACGTGCTACAAACAATGGAAATAAAACAAACAGAACATTATTGAGCAGAACTATTTGCAACCAAGTCATCCAACCACTTAAACTTGAACATAATGATGTAATGTAATGTGTAATGTGCATAAACACAAGGGTCAAGTATCTGTGGGTTGGTCGTGATGGGACAGCCACTTTTACCGATGGTTAGGAATTTTTTACAGATACTTAGGTTTGATATTTGAAGCTGTTATATAGGTCACCTTCACAGATAAAACAGATGGGAGCTGAGTACAAGCACTCTGCTAATCTCATTGTTTAAGGAAGCAGTTGAGTTTAAGGTTCTATTATCTCTTAGAAAAATCAACATAAGATGTTTTGATTTTGTGTATAAGTCTAAGCCTTTTTACATAGTTTCTCATTGATGAGCAAATTCTTGCTTTTGGAAAAATGAGCAGTACATGACACTGACTTATATGAAAAACAGATGCAGTTCCTCAAGCGCAGCCTGCAGCCACTTTTTGCTGATGCATGCTTATAGTCTCACAGCCACTGTACTGTAGCTAGATGCAGTTTTAATGACACGTATGAGGAAATTGTCTGTCGTTATTTGTTCCTGCAACATCTTTTGCCCTATATTTATGTGTCCCCTGTAGTCAGAAGTAATGGTTTAGCACAAGAGCCAGCCATGGTTCAGCCATGTTATTCTGCTTATTTAGAAATGAGGCCATGCAGAAAACAATAATAGGATCATGTACAGTATACACACAGCTAGATTTTTAACAGAAGGTTTTCAACTGAAGGAAGATATTGCATTATAGTGTGTTCGGTGTGTCTGTTTTTTGTGACCCCTGCACCACACATGGAAACAAAGGTCACAGCTCAAATACAGTATAGGATTGTGTAGCCTAAGTAAGAAAAACTGCATGGTTTTGTCCTACTGACCTCTAATGTCAATAACAAATTAACCTTCAATTAAAATGGCCATACAGCAACTCTACCCATCTCTATAAACAATGTAAATCAGAGATTCACTGATAGAAAAGTTATGAAAGTGACCACCTCCATACAAATTGTATGCTAATACAACCAGAGCATGCAGCATCTGCATCCTCTGAAACATTCAGCAGCACTGCAGGGAGCAGTAACTAAGAGGAGGCTAATTTCATAGCTGACCCTGAAGTAAAAGGCTGAGGCACATTTCATGGAGGAGCAAGAGAGAGGCAGAGGACAAGAATGAAAGGGAGGGGAATGAGTGGGAAAAACTAGAGCGTTGTTAGGTTTAAAGCTAAATTGAAAGGAGAAAGACAGATGACTGGAGGCAAAGAAAGACAAACGAGGGAGAGAGTGTTGCGCTCACAATAGAAGGGCTAAACATTTGTTTGTGCAGCTGGCACGATTTACATTCATATAGAAGTAATCATTTTTTATGACGGTCATCCTGTTTTACCTGAAGTAATGATCGGCCCCAGTGATGTGACCATCTAAAAGCGATTGAAAAGGGTATTTGGTCATTTGTGAATAATGTTGCAATGAGCATCTGTTGGAGGCTCTCCTACGGTCACTCATTAAGACAAAAGCAAACAAGAAGTCAATTCTAATAAATGTGAAGCTTAAAGAGAAAAAAAGCACCTATGAACAACTATGATTCTTATTTTTAGAATGGTGTTCTGATGACTAATTAATTCTCAATTTAGTGATTTCTTCATGCAAAAGGAGATTGAAAGACAAGCACACAACCATTTGCCCCATTTGTCTGCCTTATACTAGACTTAAGAAAATATACAATTTATTAATTGCAATAAATAAGAATTATGTTAAGCCATACAAATCTACAGCACAGTAGCATGACCTCTTCCTAACCTCATAGCTTTTCCTGCAGAACGAATACACAATAAAACATTCATGTTTCAGGGTGAAACATTCAAGAAAATTAACTGGAGGGTTTGTTTTGTTAACCCATGTAGGCAGGCTGCCATGGGACCTCATTAGGGGAAAGGTTTTGTTTTGTGTTATTTTGCTTTTCCTCATTGGATTTTTCCATCAAGAAAAAAGTCACATTCTGACATCCATCTTCATTTACTGTTGCAACTTTATTTTAGGGTTGTGAGGCATTTTGACATTATATAGTTGAACACAGTGTCTTATTTCCATATCCAAGCACTTGTTATGTTCATCAAAGATGCACATTGTGCTAAGAATAGGCTTTAGAGAGCAAGAATAGAGGGATCTTTCACTTGGAAAGTGATACTTCATGACAAAATGGCTTCATATTTTCATCAGAGTGTTTGTGTCTGTGAGGGTGCTAAAATATTATATGACAAAAATATAAAATAAAACGTGAAATATTTTCAAATGTTTAGGTATGCCTTAATTAAGCACTTGCACGTTATTTCACCAGCTCCTAGAGAAACCAGATTTTATATCTGTATGTGGTCATTTTTCTCCTTTTGCAGTCAGTAGAGCTCTTGCTTGAAGGCATTTCAAAATGACCGTAGTTTATGTTGGTTTCCATATGCTATTACTGTAACTGACAATAGACGAGCACAAAATATTATATTTTTATGAAAATGTTGCAGACTATTCCATAAACTAGGACATCATTTCAACCATCCATCTATTTTTTTCTTCTTTAACCCTTTATCATGTTCAAGTTGTGGGGACTGGAGCCTATCCCAGCATGCATTGGGTAAGAAACAGAGAGCCCCCAGACAGGTTTCCAGTCTGTCACAAAGCTAACACACATTGACAGTAAAACGCATCCAAAGTTACAATTTAGAGTTTTCCAATTCAACCTAAACTGCCATTGGAAACTAGAGCACAGACTATGAAAGAACATGCAAATGCCAAACGGAAAGGCCCACAGAAACACCCATGAGGTCACAGGTCAGAGGTCAGTTAAGTCTAAGTGTCAAGCCACCTGCTGCTTTTTCCTGCTTACCTCCTGGCACCACAGTTAATACACAACACATTCACTGTATTCATCTCAATCTCCTGCTCTTGCTTGTTCTCAAACAGTCTACTTCCCTTTCAACAGTATTGTCTCTCTCCATGTCATTCTGTCTCTACCTGTCTCTCTCTAACTGTTTGGGAGGTGATAAAGAAAAAGACAGACAGGGATTGTACTGTACGAAAACACAGCAGACAGCTGAGGGGTGTACACAGACGGACAAAGGGAGACCAAGGGCCGCGAGAGTGAGAGCATCAGCAGTGATCCATATCCATATCACTTCAAGTCTAATATGCCCTAGCTGATGGCAGGCTGAGCCAATCAGAGCATGACACACTCTTAGAGTGTCGGTATCCCGTGGCTACAATCTCCCAGACCCCCCCTGGGGCATACAGAGGATGGTAAACAAAATGGACTGGATGCACAAAGGCTCACAATACACAGCCCATAGTAGTGTCAGATAGATCTATCTATCTATCTATCTATCTTCCATCCCTGTGAATTACCACAGAAGTAGGCCTACCATGAAAACAGGAAACAGACACATTTTTTTCTTACCAGAGTACCAACCCCAGGCAAGCAAAATTAAATCATGCCATCCTCTGCTGCTGCCCTGGCTGTCTAGACTGAGAGAGAGAGAGGCATAGAGAGAGGTGGAGAGGTCCACATACAAAGCCCGAGGCAGACAGAGGACAGAGACTGTCTGGCAACAGGTACACGGAGGGCATCTGGAGTGCTGGACTGAGTTGACTAACTGGGTTTGCTCTCAATGCTCTTGAAATGATTAAACATGCAGAGGAGAGGAGAGGTGAGGCAGAAAATAAGGAGGGGGCTTGCGGGAAAGTAATTGAGATGTGCAAAGGTGAAAGGAGGAACAAAAGACTTCTAATAGTCAGAGTAAGTTGACAGAAGATTAAGAAGGAGCTAGAATGGGGTCATACAGGTGTAGAGGATTAAGTTGGGGGGAAATTACAACCATCTGACACAAGGGAAAGGAATAAGTCAAAAGGTAAAATGGGCTTTGGACAGGAAGAAGGTGACACATATAAAGTGAACCAGCGGAGAAAAGGAGATGACACATTTGAAATAGCTGGGAGGAGAAGGATGAAAGGTTATATAACAGGTCTACAAAGTTCTCTCGCAAATATTCAGTGGAAATAATTGCTTTGGTGCATATACCAGTGCTGAGAGGCAATGATCATAAGTTTATAATGATGTAATGGTATGAGCTATAAGCCTTCAAATTTTGAGTCCTGGTTGGTTTGACAACACCCATGGTGTTTTGAAGACGCATTTCTGATGACTGATCCAGGTCAGCGCTAACTTCGAAGACACATTGTGTCTCCTGTTACTGCTTCACAATAAAAGCCACCCTGTGTTTTGTCAGTGGAAGGTTTTTAATGTGAAGCAACAGGAGCACTAAACATTTTTTCATTAGCCTTAACTTAATCCAACTCTGATACGGCTTTGGGAGACTGAAAGTAAACCGATGAAGGGTGATCAATGAAGTAAAATCAAAACCAGTAACACTGTATTGCATGCATGAATCGTTTCCTGTGAATCCCTTGTGTGTGTAAAAGGCAATTTGAATACAGCATGGGAATGGCAGGTTCTGCCCCTAACGATGGAAACTACTAGAGAGGTAATTACAGAATTTGAATGCCTTGAATGGTCATTGCTGACAACATAAATAGCAAAAAAAATGTTTTAAGGATTATAACTGTAATGCTCAGACTGTGCAGCGTAACTTTTAAGGGAACTTCTGAATTTTCATGAAACGTTTTGTGTGCTTCCATCCAAACCTTGGCTATAATGATGATGACCAAATTGCTAAATGCAATTTATTTTTGCAAATTGAACAGCAACATTTTTTGGACTTTTTCCATTTGTGTGCAGCCTTTCTAAATGATCATGCATCATAAAATCACAGTGATATGAAAATACTACAATAAAAACCAAGAACTTGCACCAACTTTAAGTAGAGGGCGTAGAAGAGAAAGAAAAAGGTTTTGAAGAGTATGAGAAAGGGGGGAAGAGAGTAAAAGGTTATGCAACTGGGTGGGAGGCATGAGAGGTTATAACACTGCAGTTGTGTGAAGAATACAATAGATTCTGCTGAAAAGAGGTAAAAACAAAAAAAGTTTGACTAGAGACAATACAAGATATGTGGTGGGCGGTAAATGGGTGAAGAGGTGAAAGAAAGGGGGAAATGAAGGTTAGAGTGAGGCTAAAGAGATGTTAAAGTGAGGAGGAGGTGGTGAGAGGGTTATTTAAGATGACAAGGTTAAAAGGAGGGTCACTAAGGTCACTGCAGAGAGGAGTGCAGAGATGAAACAAGAGAGGAGGAGAGGATAAGCAGGAGAAGTAGATGGGTGAAGAGGGGTGGTGACGGCACAGATTAATTATAGTAGCACATCCACTGGGACTTACACAGGAGAGTATAAGACAGAAGAGAAGTTAGAATATGAAACTACAGTATAAATGAGAGGGGGAGGACAGTTGAAAGACACCAACAATAGCATTATTTAAGTAGTATTAAATGAATATATTATAATTTAAAAATATATTGCCATCAGACTTGGAGAAGATGTGGTTCATAAAATTATAGTGGCGAAGAGGCAGTGAGATGAGATGGGAGAGTCAGACATAAATGAATTACAATATCAGCAGGAGCGGAGAGAGCCTTTAGAGGAGAGACGGGGTAAGGATAAGTGAGGGTGTTGTGTCGCTGTGTGGCGTGTGAGCCCAGGAGGGTTGCACAGAAATCCTAATGAGAAAGAAACTGCAAGTGCCAGAACTACTCCCGGGAATAGTGAAAACCTCCTATTGGGTAGACTGATCTTCATTCTCTCTTCATCCTCCCCCTCTTTTATTTGTCTATATTATCCTTTACTTTTTTTATTAGCTTGTTAAGCACTTTGGTCAAGTATGGTTGTTTTTAAAAATGTGCTATATGAATAAAATTGAACTCAACTGAACTGAACTCTTCCTTCTCCTCCCATCTTCACACACACACACACACACACACACACACACACACACACACAGACTCTCACATAAGCAACAGGCACACTTATTTTATACATCAAAAATGTATATCATAAACAAACAAGCTACATGTGAAAATGCACAGGCACACAAGCACAGCATGAGCTTATGGGCACACACACTGAGCACACACACACACAAAACACATTACCCTACCCAACCTGACCATATGAGACAATGGGAGAGCATGGGGCCAGCGGTCCATTCAATAATGGCTCAAATTGGAGGAAATGGGTTCTGAAATTACATTTTCAGAGGTTCTCATTTTAAGTGCATGACTGCAGATTCACATTCATTTCCTGTGGGACCCGGTCAAGCGTCACATCAATCAAACATCATATAGCTTCATCTTACAGCCATTCACAAAATGTAATGAGCTAGCCTAACAGGATATATTGGATGAGAAAATGTTTTTGTATTAAACTGAGGAGAGGCTGTCAAGCACCTAATATAATATATCTATGTTGTACCTTTACAAGAGCTTGAAGTATACAGTCTACAACCCTGCATGAATCCTCCATTGTTAACATTTCAATCAGCACACAGTGATGAGTATTGGGCCACAGTATATACACAATAATGCATCATGGCTATTCAGGCCACGCATTTAAAGTCTGTCTTTTGCATTTGCCACATTGGCCATCATTGACGCACAAATATAGCCACTATGCAACTCCGTGCAAAACAGTATTAATTTGTTAACATCTCCGAGTCAGAGGGGCCCACCCAAAGCCGCGGGACACTGTGTCACACTGCTGCCATCTAGTGTTAAAGCCTCACAAAGCAACACAGAAGCAACACAAACAAACAACTTGAGGGGGAAAATCCAGATTTCTGGTAAGGCAGTTCTTTTAAATTGATTCTATGAGTGTCAGTGTCATGATATCCTTTTATGGTCTGATGTTAGAATTACTTTGCTTTTAGCTACAATCAGCAATTATAGCACCTCTTACATTTTCTGCACCATTGTCACTCCCTAATATCTAACACTTAGCTGATAAGGATCCACTAAAACACATTAAAATGCACAAAACATACCCAGGGAGACACAAAGAGAACAGACCAGCTGTCTGTGGGATATAAACTCAAGGTCTACAGTGTTTTGTCTGGTGAACATGGAGAACATTAGAACATGGAGACTCACACTCACAGAGGAGCAGATGTTTCACTTAAGGACAGACTTGAAATATCGAGATCACAATCATCTCTAAAACCAGGTCTACAGGGATTTTTCTTGGTGGCACTGACTCACATCACACAGAGTTTATTAGTACAAAGGGCATCCAGCACACAGGGAAAATTATCAACTTTTACTGATTGACTTCAGTGAATATTCCACAGTTTGCACACTGATAAAGTAATTGTGCAACATCAAGTCTGGCAGTCATCTGATAAATTTAGGATAAGTTTTTGTAGCCACCACCCAAAGGGTTGCAAAATAACTTTGCAACATCATGAGATCATTTAAAGCTCTGCAAGAACATTTTTATCTGAATTACAAATGCATTCACCCATCTATTTCTGATTTAACTCACATTTTCTTCCCATGGAATAATGAATATTTGTCAGGGTTGCTGTGTCCTCTGAGAAATGAAATTAAACTGGAAAAAGCACACAGTAATACAAAGGAATCTAATATTTGAGGCAGCACTGACCTCTTCTATCTCTGTTGCAGACTCAGATTAGATTAGGCACAGAATAGGCCTATTACTCAAAGATGATCTACTGTATGAGGAACCTTCTCTTTCTGGCTGAATCATCTTTGTAGGGCAGTTGAATATCATGTGATACCTTGCCTTTAATTTACATTCAATATTGAAAAATATGTTTTTGAATAATGAAACATTAATTATTATTTTTGTCCATTTCATTGCACACTCTGGGTTTTTACAATAGGACAACATTACTGAGCTACAAATAAATGCAGCCTAAGCTGCAAAGATGCCCTTTTAGTCAGGAACGATTCGCATCCTATCAATATTTTGCACTCTACTGCAGTTATGTATTATTCGCAGCATACAGAAGAGATTTCCAGAAAAATATCCGTTAGAGGAGACTTACAATTTTACAAGCCAAAAGCCAGAATTAAACACAAAAGATGCACCCTTGACCCTCCCCTCTTATTCAACACTGCTGTCAAACTTACAACTGACGAGAAACAGAGGATGGATCCCTCTCCCACAACAAACAGACAATAGATGCAATAGATGTGTGTACAGAATAGCCAACATAGTAAAATTACAGTATTGACAGTCAGTATGACCAAATTATAGATTGTAAACATAAAGCACAACTAACTGTGACTCCTCCAACCAAAAATGCTTTTTACCTCTGAAAATAAGCATTATTATTCAGTATTCAATGAGGTTTAGATGTTCAGAGTGTACTGTTTGTATCAGTGATAATCTCATTTGTTTAGAGTAATTGCCTTGTGTCCTACAATAAATAGTGTAATGAATTCCCGATGTTCAAAGACTATGGACATGCTACACATGAAGAATAATGGCTGCTATTACCTGTAGCAGTGCACTTAGTGGAGGTACTATAGCAATATGAGAGGTGGAGATGTGCATGTGTTTGAGAGAGGGTCATATCATGTCAGTTGGCATATATAATGTAATATTTGACCTAATCTATTTAAAATAATTGTCTAACTTTCTTGTCTCTGAATTGGCTGTGCTGGTTCTGGGTCACAACTGAGTGGGTTCAGTCTGGAGTTAATTCTGTGCTGAAGCTATTCTGATAGTTTTAAACCATGCACATTATCTCCGTGACACAAGAAGAGAGGTGAGTGAGTTACAATACCAAACTGCATCATGTCACACACACTATATGGGCTCTCTTAGCACTTAGCAGCCTTTGATGGAAAAGCTCTGAGTTCACTTTAGTGAAAATCCAACCCAGTATCACGTGTAATACACCTACTGGTCCATTGGGTTTGGCGTGTCAGTGTCACGTTTTGCCTCGCCGAGGTGTGAACATTACTAGCTTAGGCGTGATACTGGGTTGGAAAATAAGCCTTGTCTACAGTATCACTCTCTATTTTGGTCACAGACTCAGTAGTGCCCCTCTGTGGTCTTCTAGGTTTACTGCAAGCCATCTCACCTGTATATGAAGGTACATTATACTGTAACTGCAGCATGGGCAAGGGGTTAGGATTTGGATTAACATAAAACGTATGTGCAATTTTGTTTGTTTGCACTGTGAAGTACTGCTGCTCCTGCACCATAGGGTTGTCTCTAACTGATATTCTGCTTATTTCTCCAAAATACAGTAAATGCAATACTTCAATTCCTAGTTCATTATGTAAACATTCTTAATCTAATCAGAACACTTGATTTGGTTATAATTTAATCAAATCACTGTACTTATCTAGTATCTGTTGTAGAAAGAATTATTAGACATATGTGAATATCATTATAAATGTATGATTTGTGCATTGTTTATGGGTTGTTTTTTTTAATTCCTTTTCAGATCCCCATTAGCTTCCACAACACTGGTTGCTAATCTTCCTCGGGTCCACATGAAATAATAAACAAACTGACAGCACAGATGTCCAAAATGTAATGGTAAACAGTCTACAAACTAGAAAACACACACACACACACACACACACACACACACACACACACACACACGGCGTGATTATAGGTTCTGTATGATGTGGGACACACTGTATAAAGCTGAGTGAATTTAATGTTTTTTTAATGTTACAACTTTTTCAATTGCTTAAGCACTATTTTGAAAGCAGGGACCGGTTTTTCAAAATACTACACACTATTAGCACAACCACACACCTAAAACACTTTTAGCAATTCTACTTCTCAGTGATTAGAGTACTGTAAATGAAGTACACAGAGAAAGTGCAAATATAAGTTCACCAAACACTACACAAGACCAATGCTGCAGAGGAAATATAATTTATTTTTTTCTATATACCCAAATTCCAGTTTTCATGCTACTACAGTAGTGTGCATAACACTGTTAGCTCAGCCAACAACAGACAAACATAAAATACTGTATCCAGTACAGGTTACAATTACAGAAAATAACAACAAAAAAAATCTGAAAAAGTACAGAAAATACTAGACATTATTTGGAGTTCTGGATCCCGGGGGTGGGTGGGTTATATCTGGGGGTTTATTTATTTATTTATTTTATTTTATTTTTTATCTTAGTTGTTAATCATAAGTTTCTGTGTATATGCGTATAGGTATGTATGTGAATATATATTTTATGCTCTATTTTTGAGGCGTGTATATACCTGTACGTACTGTCTCTTTAAAATAAAATAAAAATTTGATCACAAAAAAAGAAAATACTAGACATTATCTCTTCGCCTAGCTGGATCTGGCCAGAGAATTTCATCAACATCACAGGCAATATCCTCATTGGCAAGACAACGTGAGAAGAACCATCTTGAATGTCAAATCCATCCTTGCACAGCTGCAAGTCAACCTGTTCACAGGCGTCCTCCATGGCCTGAATGAGTGGTACCTCTTCCTCTACCTCCTCCTCCTCCTCTGTGGATTCCCTCTTTCACCCTCCCTCTTCTTCTGACTCCTTTCATTTTGGTTGAAGGCAGGTGAACTTACCTGTTGCATTTTTATAGTGCTTAAACCTGAATGGTGTGTCTACAATTAAGCCATCATGTGTTTACGCACCTGATGGCTGTGTTTCACAGATCGGCTCATAGTTGTGGTAATTTGACAATCAGTGGTTTGGAATTGCAAGGAAGTGACATCATGATATACTTCTGTGTCTAATGAATACAAGTGTGTTTAGTGTTTTGCAAATCACTGTGTGTATTTTTTTTGCAAAAAGTGTGAAGCTGACATTGTGCTTATAGTGGTGCACATATGGGCCAATGTTTTGCTCCTTGAGTGTAAGGTTTTGATAATTGTGTAATACTTTTGATTTCAGTGTGTGAGCAATCGTCAAAAACTGTAAGTTGTTGGTATGACTGTGTCTATGCAAGCTACAACAATCTTATCTAATATCAGAATGGTGTTGTTATGAACTTCAACTGAAGCTCATCGAGTTGTTCTTTTATTCATCTTAAAGAGATGATCGTGAAGATAGACCTGGAGTAGGCTACAACAGGCTACAACTGGAGCGACTGAGCTATATTACAAACTGGCATGTTTGAATTCATAACGTTTACAAGAGGGTCGCCATTTCGGTGGCGTTACGTTACAACACACTACACAGTGCTTGCTGAGACCGATCATTTGTATGTGATTAGTTAAGGAGTACTATAAAACCCACTTCCTCTCACATGTCACAGCAATAAGGCTGCACAAATTAAACCAGGTGACATCCTTTACTGTCAAACTGGGAAAACAACATACAATGGGATTAAGAAGGCTAGTCTAAACATAACTGTTGTGTGCATGTAATAAATCTCTTCTGATTTTATGTTTGTTAGGCTACTTATTAGCTACAGGGCCCTAGAGTGTAATGTAATACAAGGATAACCAGAGCTTTTCACATCTTGACTTTTGCAGGCCAGAGTAGCTGGAGATATTAGCTGAAGCCTAAAAGTGGGGATATTGCCAGCCAAGAAAATTCTGAGTAGTGTGCAGGAGGAAGAGGAGGAGGGAAATGAAGAAGGAGAAGGCAGTAAACTGGAGAGACCAGGCGGGTCAGAGCAGGAGAAGACCACAGAAGGAGATGCAGAAATAAGTGAAAGAGAAAAGGGAAAGGAAGACTTGACTGTGAGGGATGAAGAGGAGGCTGCAGATTCAGAGAGGGGGGGACAGAGGCAGGGAGTGATTAGGAGGAGACAGATGAAGATGATACCCCTGGACCATATGGTTTGTTTATATTCTCCTTCCATATAAATTGCAGTACAGTAGCATTTTCAGTTTTCTATTCTGTTGTATATGTTATAGGGTTAGATATGTAAAGATTTACATATATACATAGATTATCTTATGATGTTTAACAGTTTCTCTATCATAGCATTTGTTTGACCTTTTGTTTGATCATAATTACTGATAAAATAAGACACATGCTCTATTTTCTTTTCTATTTGTCTGTATCAGTAAATATGATCGAGCCATTTAATTCAATTTCAGTTAAATTCAATTTTATTTATAGTATCAAATTGTAACAAGAGTTCACTCTTCTCAAGACACTTTACAGATAGAGTAGGTCTAGATCACACTATAATTTACAAAGACCCAACAATTCCCCCAAGAGCAAGCATTTGGTGCAAAAGTGGCAAGGAAAAACTTCCTTTTGGGCAGAAACCTCAGACAGACCCAGGCTCTTGGTGGGCAGCCATCTGCAGCTGCCGGTTGGGACACAGAGGCGGATACAGATATACAGATATAGAGAATTATGATTCATAATAATTATAGCAGTTGGTATGATGAACTGTGGCAATTATAGTAACAATAAAGATAATGGAACTATGACTAGAAATAATAGTTGTAGCAGTTCAGGGCGTAGCAGGGTGTTGCGGGGCATTGTAGGGCATAGCAGTGCGTTTACATATGGGGGTTCCCATGTACCGTCTTCCACTGCCACCCTGCCAAGATCTCTCGCTACCCCTTTGCCACCCCATGTAACATTTTCTAGATCCGCCACTGTTTAAAGTTCATAACAATGAAACAATAGCAAGCTATTAATACTACTAGCAAGTAACCAGGAAACCACAAGAGGTAGTGGTCAGCGATGTTGTGACTGGGCTGCATTCACTTCATGCAGAATTTATCAACGAACTGAATTTTAATTTCCTCACATTGACTACGGTAAACATAGCCTGTGGCTATCTATCAATGGTTCATCTTTAGTCACACAGCTAGGTGCCTATATAATGGGTGATCAATTATGATGAATTAGTTTATTACATTTTTCTTTAACAAATGATTTTGGACCTAGGTCTATCATAACAGCAGAGTAGCTAATCTGGTGTAATTATCATTAATGACTCGTAATTAACAGTCAGGACGTCTCAGAGGGACGTGAGCTCAATTAATAACCGTGTCAGAGCCAAAGAGTCCCGTCTCCACCACAACTATACAGCACCGCCTTCTCCATCAGTTTATCTTTTATGCTGCCTTCATGTGCTATTGGAAATTTCGAAACATTGTTATAATGATGCAAATGACGACGCAGAGCAACTGCACGTATGACAGTAATGGGCGTGCCAGCTGCCACACAACTGATTTAAACGTCTGTACCCTCCTGCACACATCTTAATTTCCTATAGTTTACACTTAATAGGCTATTTTTTTCCTCATTGGATTTGTTGACCTTTTGACCTCATGCACAGATACACAGATAAATGATTATACATAGCTTTTGTTTCATACTTCATACTCATAGTATTGTTGGTAGTATATTAGTTTCTATTAGTGGCACATACATTTAGTTAATTTCTGTACAGTCACACAGACAGCATTATATTGTCTTTAGCTATGTTTGCCTTAACTCATTCTAATAATTAGAATGACTGAAGGCAAACAGAACCAGTGCTGAGGATGGTGTAGTGGAAGTTTTTCTTGTTAGCAGCAGGAGTGCGTATCAAGAACACCAGATGAAACAAATAAGGACGATTTGAGGATTAAACCAAAGTTTGGTCTTTGAGTATTTATTTACATTTGCAAATGCAGGAAGCACACGGTTCACAAAAGGCACGCAGCGCTGGTGTGAAATGTCTCTTCAACGAATAAGAAAAAGCACACAGTATATATGCGTCTCCAGTGAGATAGAAAGACATGCCCCCCTTTCTAAACATGACTCAACATTTCTTACAATCAAACATAGTCAGACATTCAGGAGCCACTTCACTTCTTCCCCTCTGTACCACGTATACCCCAAGGTTTAGACATCCCGTTTATCTCAACTATGTGAGAAGTCTCAACTATCCAGGGAGAAATAACAGATAGTTTAGGGTGACCTTGTAGTCCCTATCGGTTCAGCGTACACATTACGTTCCCAGACTTTGTGACTCTTACTTTCAACATGTGAGAATAAGAAAAACTCACTTTCAGCATTGTGAGACAAAGTAAAACAGAAATAAGACAAGAATATAAAGAATCATGCTTAAATATAATTTTGCCATTACATTGGTTTGTAAATACACTTTATCATATCCAAGCTATTGAGATTAACATGAGTACACTGTATCAATTATTTGTAGTTATGCTTTAGCATAATGTTATTTTGATTAACATATGAAAGATCTATTAGCCAGGCTAATGCTAATGTCAAAAGGCACATTTTTCCTCTTTGTCAATCTACTTGGGTTGAAAAAACGTCAGCCTGTTAATATTTCCAATTTAAAAAGGAACCATGTGAAGTCTTTGGCCACTAGTAGCACCTTGGAGCTACATTTTTATAAGAACACACATGCACGAGCATGCAAGAGGCAACATTTACATCCCGCCATACCCTACAGTCACATTAGCTACAAGAGACAGCGAAGAGAAATACATAAATAAATAAATACTTTTAAATCCAAAAACATCGTTCTTGTGACTTGACAGTACCTCTGAAGTGACTTCTCATGGTGCTTCGTCAGGTCAGCGGTAGTTGGTGGTCTAGTTACCCCAGAATATGTGACTGTGCGCTGATTACAGAGCACCGCGAGCTGCCGTTCGTGGTGCTCCATCAGGTAAGCAGTAGTTGGTGGTCTAGTTACCCCAGAATAGGTGACTGTGTGCTGGGTACAGAGCACCGCGAGCTGCCAGTCACGGTGGTTCAGTTACCCCTGAATAGGTGTGCACTGGGGAGAGGTAGCACCAGAGAATTTCTGTTTACTTTTGCCAAGCAACCAGGGGCCTGTTGCACAAAACCAGGATAAGGGATTAAGCTGGGATATTCAAGTTATCCTGGATGAATTTAGCTTTGATTTGGTTGCACAAAAGCAGGTTGGATTAAACCCAGCCAAGTAACCATGGAGATTTATTCTTTGCAGCTAGCCTGCTCCAGAGCAGGCTAACAGCCAGGCTAAGATTAATCCTGGAGTCTGATGTGTTAAATCAGCTGCTGCTCTGATCCGAAATAAACGTGTTTAACAGTTATTCCGTTGTCTTCTGAATGTGTTCTGCTTTATTTTTATTAACATGCATTACTTGTCACTATTGCTGTCACAAGTTTGATTTAAATCCAACTATTGCAGTTGTTTGGATGGTAAGAAATGAATGGTTGCACTGGCACCGGAGATAAAGTGGGACAATGCGGAGGACATGGGCTTTTCCTCCGCTGCTCTCCCCGTGAATTTGCCCCATGCAACATGGAGAGGCAGGGGGAGGCAGGGGGATCCTCCCACACCGTGCAGCGGACTCTAAGGAGACTTTTAGCGTCAATAACGACAATGGCACCTGACCAAACGTCCGTATTTTACGAGATGGGAGTGAGAATGTGTTGGAATGCCACAAAGCTTCTTAATCTTTTTATTTTGGTGCTGTCACGCATCTTGGAGCTTGGGAGTGAGGAAAAAAACATCAATAGGCTATTGTTTTACAGATATGCTTACAGTGTGTATTGAAGTCACTTACTTCTTTTTCTAGTTTTTGTCCAGTCATGTTTGTTCTGTATGAACATTAATTGTAGAAAGATATTTAATATTAAAGCTTATAGAGATTTGTGGATATGGTTGTAAAACATATTCTCTCATTATGAATAAGGGTTTGAAATTAAGCCTAGTCCTTAGGGTAAATTGCCCGAGGAACATGAATTCCCTCTGCTCACTTTTAAGGCAAAGTAGGCTAAATAATAAAACATTTTATTTATATAGTGCTTTACAGGCTACTCAAAGACACTTTACAGTAAAACCAGCACATTTAGCACATAAAAACAGATACAGCAATAATACCAACACAAAACAAGCATATTAAAATCAATTAGTACTAGTAGGCCCTAAAGTAGATCTTTTTAAATCCTTACGCATTCAGTCGGTTGTTTTGTCTGTTGGGCTTTTTCTCTCTGTCTGATAACAACAGCCGTACTTCCCTTTTGCATATTATATGTTTCACCTCCTCGTAATTTTCCAGTAACAGCTGCTGCTCAGCGAGTTAAACATATGCCACACGCGTCTTCTCCATTTCTGCATCAGTAAATCTGTGATCGATACCGTGTTCTATTTAAGAAAGCCGTGGACGTGCACTTATCCCAGCTATCTACACCTGGCTTGACATAGCTTCACCTTCTCATCCTGGCTCGGCAAACGTGCAACCGATTAAGCCGCGATGAGCAGACCACACTAAGTCAAGCTGCGCTTTTTCAGTTATCCTGGATTTCTTCATTCTACTTTTGTGCAACAGGCCCCAGGAGTAGGCTAGGTACGCCCAGGAACGTCCATCAAGCGAGTGCGTGTCGCTCTCTTTCGTAGCTAATGTGACTGTAGGGATGGCTTCACACTTTTCTGCAGAGCGATAGTTGGTAAAGGCAACATGCCAAGAAGTGTTGCAATGTGCCCACAAAGCAGCTAGGGAAGAAGAAGAAGACTGCTAGCTAGTAAACGTGTAAACATGTAAACAATGCACAATTTAAAATAGGCTATGTTTCATGAGGACGAAAATGCACTAAACACATGGATGCACACACTGCGTTTTAGTGAGTAACACTAAATGTAAACAGAACTAGAAACAGAGTTCACTAGCTGTGTTCACAAAACAAGGTTTTTCCAGGGAGCACGTGAACGCAGCAGTCACTTCGTGCAGTGCAGGAGATGATTGCAGTCGCAGCTCGCTTTACTGTGCAGCCGCAGCGGAACAGAGAAAATGTGTAGGAAGGGGGAAGCTGAATCTCTCTTGACATAGTGACTGGTCATGGCCAGTCGGTGGCGAGACGGTCCTCGCAGCCGTTCAGAAGACCCCGCCTGTAGCCTAAAAATGCCCCGCCAACAAGAACCGTCCGGAAAGACAGAGGACGCGGCGGAGTCGCTGCGGGAGCTACCGCGATGGATGCGGCTTTACTTCTACGGCATGCACGGCGTAACTCTGGATGTCCTGCTCTCATCATTACAGGGGGCTTTAACTCATCCGGATCCCAAACTGGTGGGCTTTTCCTCTCCGTATCTTTGCATTATGCATTCACTGACCCACTTTGCACTGGAGAAGATCTACTCACAGAAGAGGTGTTTCCGAGGTCGGCCTGTGGTGTTTCATCTTGTTTTCTACCCGTCTGTGTACATCGGGCTGCAGATCCTGATGGGGAACATCAACATTTTGACCGAGCAGGTGAGGGTGGTATCTGGCACGCAGCTGGTTGTACACTACATCCTGGCTCTCTATTTTGCCCAGGTGTTTCACAGAGGGCTGTCAAGACTGCAGTATCACCCCCCCTGTACCCCCGACCCCCCCGGCAAACCCAGCCCGGAGGATGGCGGTCATGATCGGGGGCCTCTTCACGTTCTCCCCGGCTATGTGCGTTTCTTGTTCTTTGGGATGCAGGGCTTTCTGGACGAGGTGATTTTCACCTCCATTTTCAACCTTGTGGAGAAGTCTGACCGGACCCTCAGCGGTCACACGTCCCTGTGGTCTTTTCTGATGTACGGGAGCTGCAGCTTCGTGGTAGAAAAGCTCTACTTTTACCTGCACTTCAGCAGAGGCTGGGGGACGTGGCGGCGGCTCCCCATCTACATCTGCTTCATCTACACCTGGGAGTTCACCTGGGGTCTGGTCCTGAGGCAGTTTGGCGCCTGCTCCTGGGACTACTCCCATTATCCTCACAACTTCATGGGACTCATCACGCTCCTCTACTTGCCAGGCTGGGTCTGCCTCAGTCTGTACCAGGACTTACTGTCTAATGTGCTGCTGAGAATCAAGTGCACCAAAGACGTAAATGGTTTGAGTGGGGAGAATGGTGAGGTCAATGGAGCACTGGAGTCTAAGAAAAAACGACTTTAATTTGTCTTTTTGATGTTTTAACTTCAAGGGGAAGTGTGACTCACAGTAGACCAATGATGAAACAAGCATACACGTTATTCTAATTAATATATTCAATTAAACCGATTTGATGGAGAAAAAAAAGACATAAAAGTTGATTTAGAACTGCAAGATGTAAAATTGTATAATGTGGGATCAGATTGGCCTTTCAACTCAAATCATAGTATAAATAGGTCTGTTGGTCAGCAATATGTTGCCATGATGACAACAGATGTTGTGATGTTGAATACAGGATTTAACATTTCGTAAAGTTAATATTTTCAGAAAGGTATTCAGAGTCTATACTTGTTACCGGTATGCAGATGAGACATTTTCCAGTTGATGATATTTCTGGGTCCAGTAATACACAACTGATGCTGAATTGTTCACCTAACCTGTTTAAATTCAGTTAACCTACTGCCATTTCTATATATCTGATGTAAAATGTAGTTGTAATATTTATATTTATAGTCTTCATGACACAAGTGTGTATATTCTTTTTCTTTTCGTCATGATTGCAGTGGAAGACTTCTTGCCATACATGCATTGTGGCAGGTCTAGTTTGAGTTGGCTTGATTGTGTCATTTAAATATGCATTTGCATGCTTGACTGTAGTTCATGTCTGCATAGAAATACAAATAATATGGAAGGTTTACATATTAGATATGATATTCAAAGTCTGTATTTTCAAGACAAAAGAGACATGAAAACAACTGGACAGTAACCCATTGCCCCATCTTCTTTTATGCAAGCAATCAGTTTTTAGAAATCCATCTCTTTTTCTTTTTTTAATGTCAATTTACATTTTGAAACAAACTCACTATGTTCACTCATCCCGTAAAAAAAAAAAAAAATCATCCCGCCTGAAAATCTGTACTGTAACTGAAGGATACGAGGAGCCAAGTTAGATTTTATTCTGCAAATCTTTTATGAACCAAACGTTACTTTGCTGGAGTGCCTTCCTGTGCACACAGTCAACCAGACTCAAACAAACAAGGCTCAGTGTTCATAGGGCTCCTTTTTTATATTAGAAGCACAGCAGTGTTTTGCAGCAATGATTATAAAAAAAAAATACTTTAACCTTCAACACTATAATGACTGGTCTCTGTCAGTGAGGTTTGCATTTGTTACATTATCAGAACACTGGTTCCAGAAACATTATGTGCATTTAACCGATCAAATTTACAGATTTCTATAACCAACACATACAAAACATTATCAATTTAAATCCAATCAGCTAAACTTAAACTAAATGTAGTACAAACGTATTGTAAATCCAGAAGGAGAGATTTTTTGTTAAATGTTCCCCAAACAAACAGTTTGTACTGTGAAGGGTCTATTCTGATACATTTGCTTTACAGTTGTTTATGCCTTATTAACAAACTAATCTAAGTACCTTGCACTGTGACTAAACAAATGGTGTTAAATCTTAGCAAACCTTTCTACTCTATACAAGTCACTTTGTTAGGTAAGTAAATATTTTGAGTTTGCATTGCCAGCAGTTGAAGCTGTTTCATTCCCAGAGTAGCATCTTGCCTTAGTGCTAGAATCAATTCTCATCATTTATGAAGCTACCCTGTAATCATTTCTTTACAATTAGAAAAAGTTTTGTTCTAATCACAACTTTAAATTCTGATAATTTGTATTACCGTATTGTAGAAATGAGTATATTCAAAATCTTTAGATAAGCTTGTGATTTGTTGGATGCAAAGCTTGAAAGAATTTAAACTCTGTTCTGCTAGATTTGGGTCTGTTTTGAGGGTTCAGTAATCCTAGTAACATATGGTACTGAAATACAAGGCTAAAGTAATGATTATTCCCTTGTATGCTGGGGGAGCGACATTGAAACTCTTGCACATCAAAAACAATGTTTTTCCCCTAGTCTGTGGGTGATTTATCAATGAATCAAATTGCATTTTGTCTGCACATATTTACAAGGGTCATTGGCACAAACATTATAGTTTATCATTCACTTTATCAACAAAAAGAGGTGTCAAAACTGATTTTAGAACTATGTCAGAACTGCTACATCTAGCACTGAACGTTTAAAGCGCTAGTTTGCCCTAACTGTGGCTGGTGTGTTTTTTTGGTTTTTTTTGTCCAACTTGGCAGCTATAGACGTTCCTAAAAATTTTAGGAACTGAATGAGTGACTGTTGTATGTTAAGATTTTCCATGGCCAAATAATTGTTTTAATCATACTTTACTTTGTGATGTGCTATTCACCAATTTTTGAAAAATACTTTGACTTGCTGGCATACTGTATGACTTAATTAAATCTAAAAAAAATGTTCCTGTGGCACCTGTGGACTTGCATTTCTTCATTCCTTTACTTTAACATTGGCAAATACCATTTACACTATTATGAGCAATTATGTTTCACACTGTATCCCTGAAGTGGAGCAGACAAGCAAGCCTTATGTGAGAGATCGTGCAATAAAGAGGAACAATTCCGTTTCTCTCTTTCGTTTTGTTTGGTGCCCTGGGTGTTTTAGCTCTGTTAAAACATTCACGATCAAATTACAACAAATGAGGGCCGCAACCCATTTTCAGGCTGACTCATAACTGTCAACATATCTTGTATGGAACAAGTCTCAGCAAAAACTCAAAAATAAAGTCTAAAGACACAAACAACATGACAGGTGACGTTGGCATAAAGCCTGTAAGTTTGTTCCTGGAAAAGACATATCAGTTTCTGGCACACACACAAGCTTTTGTTAGCTCTCGTTACAACTTTCTTGTTGAGATGTTGTTGTAATAAATTAAACTAGCTAGGGAGAAATCAGTATATTACAACAAAAATCCCACACTTTAACCCTTTAACTGATGTCTGTCTCCTGAACTTTTAGGGATTTATTTCTGATGCTCACTGAAAGTGGTTAAAACTAGGCTGCATAACCAAGAATGTATCAACCCATCTTATCGCTCTCTTTAAATCACCTTGGAGATCATTTTGACACAAGCAAACGCATGAATCCAGACTCACCTCACACACTCATCCAGAGTAAACCATCAACACACTAATGACCCACAGTATCTACTGACAACACCACAATGGGATTATGATACACCAACTCCTACATAAACTCATTAGCACTCTTATTCAGAAGTGTATGAATGCTGTGTACAAACATGAAAACACAGTTTAATGCAGATGAAAACAGGAAGTGAGATGCAACAATTTGACTGTTAATTAGCATCACCATTAGTCATCCCTCCACTAATACAACACCTGAAAAAATAACCTTGTCATGTAGGTTGACCCCATTAGCCTGTAAGGCTCCATTAATCTATATTTTTTATATTAACATTTAAATAAATGGCTAATATGATTGATGTGAAAGAGGACACTATTAGTGACAAACACAGAGAAACTTAGCTAACAACTTTCTGCTCCTTTTAGCCTTTATAAGCTCTTTGTTCGGGTTTTACAGCACATTTACTATACAGTATTTACCCTGTTTCCAGAAGCAAAAAAAAGCTCCAATAAACACATTGTACACCACCTGCTTAATGTCAAAGACAAACAAAGTTATCTATTAGCTGGTCAACAGTCTGGCAAGCTAATCAGCCAGTTATTTCGCTTAGGGATTAGAGACCACAACAGAGTGAAAAGAAGAATGAATATTACTACTTACATTTGCCCAGTGGCCAGAAACACGTTTCCAAATGAATGCTAATGTCGCTCCACATCTGCTGCTAGTGTAATTAACTTAGGTAACTGCTTGCTAATAAGCTTCTGTAGCTAACAGGCCTGACAAGGTGATAACACTTTAGCTAGCTTCTCGTGGAGTTTGTCTGCCCTCTAGTGGCCTAAAACTCACACCCACACAGGTGTTTGCACTTATTTGATTAGACCTCCTCTCAGGTTGAAGGTGGGTGAAGCAAAGCTGAGAATTACAAAGTGGTGAATGCCCAACCCATGGTCAATTGCCATAGACATTTTTTTAAGACCATTAATTCAGATTTTCATGCATTTTGCAATCAAAATTCAACATCATCAACATTTCAAACAATAAGTCTGTTTCCCTGACGGTTTAACTAATGCCTGGAACAATCATTCCCATGCCATAAAGATCTTATTCAATGGAAACGTTCTTCACTGCTCCAGTAAATGGGATGGTCCTTAGATACAACCTAGCAATAGCATCGTGCCGACAAAGTTAAAAATAGCCCATAAAGCACAGTCTGTACATGGCGTGCTGAGAGGAGCTCTAATCAATCAATATAAGTGTTAACAGCTGTGTGGGTCATCAGAGAATGAGAAAATTAATTTAATTAAGTAAACAAAGCACATTTTGATGGATTAAGTTAATGACATGTGTAGACTGAATTTTTAATAGAACTCTCATCCTATTTTCTGTGAATTGTCACAGGCAAATTCAACACAAAACCAACAACACTCCTGCCTCCCTGTCTCTTTTCATTTATTTACATATACAGTCAAATCATATACAAATACCCAGTGGGAATACTTAATATTCTATCAGTGGTCATAGTGTGGACGCATTATAGAGATGAGGTGATGCTTCCTGAGCCCTTTTAATATTGCAGATGAAGTGTCTAGCACTGGATTGTGGCATGACTAGGTAGTTTCCAGGTCTGAATGTACAGTATTGGTCTAAATGGTGTGTTTCCTAAAAAAAGAACTTCCGGTCAAAAAAAACAAACTGGAAAAATGTGACCAAACATTTTGATTACAAGCTAAACTTTGAAGTTCTTAACATTGTCCTTAGTAATACTGGTTTGTTGGGTATCGTCCAACATGGCTTTATTTAGAGTGTGAAACTTTTGGTACAGCCCTTGCTTCACACTAAATATCAGGGCCTTGGCTAGCTCTCCGTATGTCCTGGGAGTGCAGATGAATCCTTTGTAGCATTGACAGGTAAACCTCCTGCTCAAAGCCTTTAGGTCTGTGAGGGTGGGTCTCCCTAAGACAAGGTAGCGCTTTTGAACATGCAGGATCCTGAAATTCTCCGGGTTTAGATGGAGGTAGTGACTGGAGTTGTAGTTTTTTCGGACACAGCGGCCATTCCCTTGACACAGGAAGTTGCTGCAGAGCTGGGCGGCTACGGTGACATTGGTGATGTAAGGGTTGAGGGTGGTGGAGAGGTAGGATGAGAGGGCTGCACAAGATGTCTGAGGAGCAAAGGAAAGACAGTGGAAGCAGGAACAGAAAGGGCAAGAGAAACATTTTAAAAAGTAAATATAGACTCTGTATACAACTCTCAAAACAGAACATTACATCAAGTTAACAGCCCTGAAATATGTTGATATGCCTGTGTATGATTAAAGGTATAGTTTGACATTTTAGGAAATACTCTTATTGGCTTTCTTGCTAATGAGTTAGATGAGAAGATCAATACCACTCTCATATCTTGTCCAACATTAAACTGAAGCCAGGAGACGATTAGCTTAGCTTAGCATAAAGACTGGACACAGGGAAACACCTAGCCCATAAAAAAAACTAATGCACTGAATAATACACACAGCTGTAAGAATATGAATGAACTTGAATTTAAACAGTGAGGTATCTTTCACAAGACTTGAAACATCCAGTGAATGTCACTATCATCAAGCTAATCCTGGCCTCCCCTGCCATGGATTAACTAATACTGTTACACTAGCAACCAACGTAATCCATCAGCACCTGAGTCACTGAGGTATTGTCAGTCAGTCACAAAGATAAGCAGACTCCTATAACATCTAATTGAACACATTGTCTCTGGTCTGACTAGCTGCCATCAGTACACTGTCATGTCTTTCAGCAGTCCAGGTGGAGGTCTACGGGGTGATGTTACCTGGTCATCATAGTCAGCGCTGGCCCCCCACAGCACAGCGCCAGACACTCCCACTGCTGCACTCTCCCCAATGGTGCTGACCAAGTCTCCCTGGACACAAATGGTTAAATATGTTCATTATTGCCTTTGTATAGATACACAAAAACAATCATGTATGCACGCACGGAGCACATACTTTTACAATGTTCTTATTTCCCTAGAATCTCCTTGTATGAGGTGAGAAGAGAGGATAAGGATTACACACTCAGGTGAGGGTGACCACTTGAGCAGGGTGTTGTTACACCAAGCAACCAAACTCCTCTTAAAAGTGGACGTCAGGCTGGGAACACCTCACTGCTGGGATGAGGAAGTAACCTAAGATGTATCTAATCTAGTCAAGTGTGTGGTCGCTAACTAATGAGCTGTTTTAAAAATGTAATCTGTTAGAATACTGGATTTAATTATGGATTTATTTTTAATAAGTAGTTGTGATTATAATACATGTCTCCCAATGACATATCATGCTTCATAGCGATACATAACACATCTGAGAATTCAGCATGTGTTAAACAAATCAACATTTACAGTGAATGACTCTCATTTACCTGGCTGAGGAAACGTCTGTTCTGATCAACAAAGACAGGTCGCATGTAAGCAAACACGGGTGCAGTGCCACTCCTTCTTGGCAGGGCAGATACTCTCAAAGCTTCCTTGATACGGTTTCTCACCATCAGGGCGGCTCTGGGATTGTCTGCCAGAAAAACCTGAAACCGTGCAATGATGCAGAAAAAAGAAGAGGAATTAAAATTTTGGAATAGGGATAGGGATACATAAAAAGTAAATATTGCCCACAATCTAACCAACCTGCAGGTAGACAGAGGGGTAGAGGGCAGTGCTGGACTCCCACAGCCAGAGCAGCTCATCATTCTGCCTCCTCACCTCATTGGAGCAACGGCCTGTGTAGTCTGGCTTTTCCCAGCCATAATTGTAGCAGTTAGGAAACAGGTAGAAGCCCCAGAGATAGTTGGGTCTCATAGCTCTGCCCATTGCCAACATCCCTGACATGAAACTCTTAGCTGCCACCTAAAATGAAAGGAAAGAAGAATAGAATAGAAGAATCAATATTTAATAGCTATTGTATGCAAATCTGTACTCTATTCAGGACCATATCATTTGTTTTATTAATCTTCAGAAAGTTAGTTCTGACTTGGAAATGTTGTTTTGCTTTCTCTGTGGCCTGCTGCACTGTGAGAGAGCGGTTTGTCTGCATAAGGTGGGCCACAGATAAAGTCTGGTAGATTCTCTTAGGGCCCCAGTTTCTGTCCCATAGGGGGCGCCATTCCTCCCAGTCTATCACAGCCAAGCCTCGGCTTGTCCTGGAGGGAAGACAGGAGGATGAAGAAGTAGGTCAAAGTTCAACATCAAATGTGTCAAACAATAAAGGGTGACATTTTTGAATTTTAGGTATGCTCACTTGGATGGGATGTAATAGTTAATATCTGCTCTGGCCTTGTTAATACTGGCTTTCAGGTTACCTCTCTGAGGGATGCCACCATTGAACTGTTTCCTACTAGTGAGGTCTACATGTGGGTAAAGACCCAATCGGTCTGTGTAAAACAGAGACAGAAACTGGCCTGGGACCTGCGGAAGAAACATGACGAAGTGAATCAACTTGTGAATTTCCCTTAAATAAGTATAAGATGACATTTTCAAGAACAGCAGCTATATGAAAGAGGCCTCTTTACATAGAAATTACCTGTAAATATTCATACATTTTCCTGTGTTGACATCATGTAGAAACAAGACCCAGAATCAATTTTGTTTGCATCCATGTAGTAACTTGTTCAAAAGCCAATCCAATTTTAGAAAACAAATTACCAGAAATGTCCTTCCATAATAACTTTATGTAAAGTAAATGAGCTTGTAATTTGAAAACAGCATGTGTTTTGAAACCATGGATTTGAATGTAAATAAAATAGTTTTAGTTTAACTCAATACACGTTTAACATTCAGATACATTTCCCCTTACCTTAGCAGGTGTGGCCACTCCTTTAAAGGGTGAGCTGTCTAGTGTGATGTTGAACCTGTTGCACACCAGATCAGGAATGTTCCAACTAACAATGAAAGGCTGGTGCTCAAACATTGGACCTGTAGTGTGGGGGAGAGGGGGAGGCGGAAGTGGCACTGGCTGACGAGAGGCTGCTGCTTCTGGAGGAGATGTCAGGGTTTTGGGGAGAGGGATGGGTGAAGTCTTGGCAAGAGGAGACGGCGAAGTTTCAGAGGTTAAAGGCAAGAACGCTGTGGAGAGGGATGATGTCGAAACAGGAGAGGGAAGCTTGGGTGAAGCGGTTTGAGGTAGAGGGGAAGATGACAACATTTTTGGAAGTGAAGTTGAGTTGGAGGGAGGATATTGTTTAACAGTGTGAAGAGAATGCTTTTCAGAAGACACAGGAGTCATTTTGGACAAATGACATGGTAGGTTTTTGTGCAGAGGTGGTCCTATAGTTTTGAGGGGTGAGGTCAGACGTTTACAGGGGTGAGGTAGCAAGTAGGCTGAGGGTGAGGATATGAGAAGGCATCTGGGGGATGTTTGCTCGGAGGGTGACATTGTAGATGTAGCTGACGTTGATTTTGAGTGAGTTGTGGTATAGGCTTCTGACGAAGACGTTGGGCTGACGGTGGAGGTGGATGATTTTAGGGTTGCAGGAGTGGTAAAAGAAGCGGTTGATATGTTTGTGTCACCAAGAGGAGGGGTAAAGGCTTTTGGTGTTGTCAGGACAGATAATGAAAGAGCAGGCCAGACAGAGATGGTGAGAGCAGGAAGGATAGAGGTGGGCAGAAGGGGAAAGATTGATGGGGTGAGCGAGAGAAGCAGCAGCACACAGCTTCTGCTCTTCTGTGTGACTGAAACCATCCTTTCCTCTGGCTGAAGAAAAGCTGAATAAAAACAAAATCAAACAGCACCAATCAAACTCTATTGTACAGTCTAATATGCTAAAAAATTGTATATTGATAGCCAGTGTTGCTATAAAAAGGCAAGATAATGCTCTCTTTTTTAAGGCACACTGTTGAATATGTTTAGTAAATGCAAAAAAGGCCTAGAACAAGCTAATGCCCCAAAATGTGTTGTTTCCACTTGTCTGATCAGCTAGTATTATTTCTTGAGTTATTTTATATGTACATTTAAATTGAATTCACAACCTAATACCAAAATATTCAAAGTCCTTTTCTCTTCAATCTGCTCAGCTATCAACTCTGACCTGAAATCTGATAGAAAATCAGAGTTTTCTCCCCATAATCCAATCAAATCAAATCAAATCCAATCTGCCATATCTAGCACGATTTCACCTCCCAAACATAAACCACACATCTCTCCTCTCTAAACAATCCTAAATCAAGACAAGGCCACCTAGGGCTGCACGATATTTTGTTTCATCATCTACATCGCGATGTGCACATGCGCGATAGTCACATCGCAGGACGTTGCGAGGTTGACGCTAAAACTTTTTTGCTGCTTGATATGATAGAAAAGTAAACTTTCACCGTTCTCTTTTTACCTGATCGTTACCGGCGACCCTTCCCCTTTAAGACAGGTAGCCATGTCGGCAGCGTGTGTATATGTGACGTAACGTTAGTCCGACAGGGTTTATTGTTATAAGTGAGGCTCTTCGTGTGTAGAAACACATTCTCACTCCCATCTCGTAAAATACGGACGCTTGGTCAGGTGCCTTTGTCGTTATTATTGACGCTAAAAGTCTCCTTTTGCGTCATATAACGCGCTTTAACTAAACGCGCTTGGTCGGGACTATTGGTGTCCCTTTTAACGCAGTTAGGTTAACCCTTGTGTTGTCTTCCCGTCTGCCATGATAAAAACCCTTTTGTTGTTTAAGTTGCTTTTTTCAAAGTATTTTATTTCCACGTTTTTGTGGGGGGGTTCAACGCTTTGGTCACTTCGTTCAACATTTTTATGGCTTTTTCCCAATGTTTTTGTGACTTTTTAAATTTTTTGGTCACTTTTTTTGATGTTTTTGGCGCTTTTTTTAAAAGTTTGTAGGTGTTCTTTCAGTGTTTTTGACAGTTTTTTCATTGTTTTTGTTGCTTTTCCTAACGTTTGTTTTTTAGTTTTTTGTTTTTTTTTTACATTTTCAGCGCTTATTTCGACGTCCCATATTTATAAAAAAAACGTTGAAAACGGGTCAAATTTGGCCCGAGGACAACATGAGGGTTAACGAAAAGCTTATGGGTGGGCTTACATTTCCGTGACTCGCGGGAATGGGACGGTTGAGTTTAGGGAAAGGTCGTGGGTGGGCTTACGCTTCCGTGACATGCGGGAGTAACGGGCCGGTTAAAGAAGAAAACGGTTTCCATGACACGCGGCAATAACGGGACGGTTAAAGACACACGCAGGACACGAACCCCGGTCTCCTGGGTGAAAGTCCTTTGTTTGACCCTGTGTTTGACCCATGTTTTCCTGTGTTTGACCCATACTACTCGCTAAACCCCATCTAGCTGCTGCTTCTCTCCGGTACGTTCTACAAACACGCTGAAGGGCGTTGTTTTCGTTGCTTCAGACACTGACAGCCACTCTCCAAATGTCCGTATTTTACGAGTTCGGAGTGAGAACGGGTTGGTAGAAAAGTACCGTAAGCGGCAGCTGCTGCTGACACAGTGATGCACATATTTTTCCATGAGTCATGAAGCTACAGTAGGCTAGTCAGTGTTTTTATGTTCGCTGCAAAAACACAATTAATCAACTGATTAATGCAACGATATCACGACGTCTCCTGGCCATTTTTTCACCGCATAAAGCTGCTACCAGCCAGGCTAAAGCTAATATAGGTAGCCTAAAGAAAAAGTCCCAACTAACGTTACGGTTCGGATCTGCGACGCTGGAAACTTAACACTAATCTACAACAGCAGTCTGTTTCTGATATAACATAATTTACACTGATTTAAGTGTTCTTGGATACACAGTTTGTTGCTAGTGTGTGACATGCAGATCTGCATGCACAGCCAACCACCAATCACAATCAATGTCGATCAATTTATCTAACAAACAAGCAGGCCCCGCTAGTCGACCACAACCTGATATTTAGAGGAAGCAACATGCATGCATTATTAATCGTTCACTTTAGCCGGGATTGATAGTATTATATGAATACAATGGTGTCATGTCAGTCAACCAGTGTATTTAACCATTTCATTTCCCTCTCCAAAGTCACTTCAGAAGAGTAGGCTAGGCCTAGTCACAGCGCTTACTTGCTTTGGTGTTTGTAAAGCATTAAAGTTCAACAAAGAATGGTTCACATAAGAAAAGTTCCTTTTTTATTTTCTATGAAGATGCACTCCCCTACAAAATCACCCCAGTAGTCGAGAATGATTTATTATTTCCAAATAGAGCTATTTACGTCATCTTGTAAAAATGTGTCTTTTTTCATATTGCAATATATATATCGCATGAAAGAAAATATTGCAATGTCAGTTTTTTTCCAATATCGTGCAGGCCTAATCTTGACAATAATAAATGACAACACACTAACTCAAAACTAACTCACAGACCATGTAAAAAGACACAATACCTGGACATGCCTTCGGTGAAACCGTCTCACCATACGATGTGTGTTGACTGGAACACAGAGAGTGAGAGTATCCTCACAAAAACAAAATGACACTGTCTGATATAGGTAGGGGAGGGGATGCATGGTGGGCAGAGCTTCGTACAAGAATGCACTCTGCTCTCTGTTGTTTGTCTCAGAAAAACCTCTTGTTTTGATTGCACAGTGGCAAGTTTGACTTGGAGAGGAGGAAGGCACATCTGGGTGTGAGGTTATGGAGCGTTTACTGTCCTCATAGTGATCGTACTGAGTAGGGCATCACTATGGAGCCTAGATTGTTATTGCAGTGGTGTTGACGCAAGTGCTTGTCACCTGGGATGGGATGAATAAATAATTACAACCATAGACGCCTTGAAAGCAAATGGGATTACGCGATACACTGACATTCATCACTCAGTATTACATGCATAGTTGATCCTCAGGTCCATTCTCTTTGTTTGGACTTAAGACAGCTTGTACAGTAATAGCACTGAATGTGATTTTGTGAGAGTGGAAAATTAAAAGAAAAAATGTCAAGATAGTTAGACAACAAGACAGGTTGGCCTGGTTTCATTTCATTTATTTTACAGGGACAGTGCTCATTAATCAACAGAAAAGTAACTGTAAATGAGCCAGAGTTAGCTCAACAGGCTAATTTTCATGGTTAGAAAAATAATTGCATAATATGTAACATGTTATCAATCAGCAGCCAAAATCTTTACATTATCCCCCTATAGTTAGGAGACAGGAAACTTTGACACCTAGGTGGCACCAGAGGAGTTGTATACTGATAATAACAGCACTTCTCTTTTCTATGAGAATGTAAGTGTTAAGTTTACAGGAAAAAAATAACAAAAACATAACTAATAATAGCACATTTCACCTGTATGTTACAAGTGATTGCACATTGTCTGGGATTTATGACATTGGACTGTTTACTCTGTATGTGTTTATGTGTCTGGTCAGGGACAGGTAATACCAAATGGTGGTGGTTATTTCACAAAATCGTAACACAGTGTGAACAACAGTAGCTGTTTTTAGGAGGGTGGTGTGTGTACCTGCGTGTTTCTGTTAAGATAATAATACAAGTAAACTTTAATAAAGTAAACAAGATTATGTCAAAAAGTAAAAATAGGCCTAGTTCTCATGACTACAGTATGAGAAGATCAAACATGTTCAGTGTTATATATCGACTTATAGTGTAAGGTTTGGTACTAAAGACTTGAGACCATGGATTAAGCACATTGGAAAAAACAAAAATGTTTTATGTGCTGAATAAAATAAGTATATTCTTACCCCGTCTATCTTTCTCTGTCATCCTTATCAGGAAGCACCCTGCAGGCGGCTGCTAGATCAAATCTCAAGTTGATCAGGGGTTTTTTTACACACAAAGAAAACAGACCCATGATATTTCCTTATTCCTAAGCTTGCATAGCTGGTTAGTGTCAACAATGTATGCCAGCACACAGTTTTAAAGGAAGTACATTTCTACTGCTTTGCATAGCTGCATGAGCCGTATTGTTCTGTTCCCAAACCATGACATTGCAACCTCCATTGTTAGGACGGAAAACACACTTTGATAATTGCTCCAACAGATGGGCAGTAACTCTTTACCGCATCACTCTCATCATTCTCCTAGTTGCATGATTATGTATGCAGGCAACATTAATGCACAATAGCACAGGATGGGTATTGTGTTTTGGCATACATGTTGGGCAAATGTAATTTGATACAGTAACCAATGTGCTGAGTGCACTGACGAGTATCAGTGATATACTATCTAGTATAATGCTGCCATCTTGTGGCTAAGATATTCAGATGGTGCAGGTCTAACCATATACTGTCTATGGCTCTAACTGGCAATAATTCCTAAATCTTCTGACTTTTTTTCTGTGAATCAGTATGTATGATTGTATTTGTGTATGTATGCATACCTGATCCCCAATCATGAAGCAAAACGCCACCCTTGGCGCACCACAGTACTTGCCTGTTTGAATATGTTTCTGTTAAGGTGATTCTGTCGTGATATTTCCAAAACAAAATCCACTTTGTAGAACATGATGAGAAGATGTGAAAAGGCCAACTTCATTAAATATTCATACAGAAGCCTGTAGGGGATGTCTTCCTCCAGAATTCAAAAATATAATATTCATGTTGTCCTCTTCCCTCCTCCTCTCATAGCCTCAGTTTTCTTTTGTTGTGGAAAGTGGGTCAAATGAATGTTTCACAAGGGTAGCCCCAGAAGGTGTCTGCATAACCCCCCAAACACATACAGCATCAACAGCTAGATAATGCAGAGTATTCCATTTCCTAAATACACATTCACATGTAATACAAACACACGGGCACACCTACACATATATTCACATGCATTGAAAAGACTTCCATGCACCTCACACATTCTTGTTGGCATTGCTCAGAAATGTCAGTTAGGTATGTTACACAAGCAACATATCTGCTCAGTTCAGTTCTCTTGTTATTGTGTGAGTAAGCACATACCAAACAGTATCAGCTGTTAGTATCATTGCATTTTTGTGAATAGAGTTTCTGTATCTTTCTCAATACTTCAATGGATGAAAAATGTACTTTCTTACTCATATAATTGCTTACGTTTTGGCAGCGTTTAGGAAATTTGGGTTTTATGCACTAAAGACTAAAAGCACACACTGCTAGGTTTTACTGCTTCTCTTTCTGCTTGCTTTCTTTCTTTACCTTGCATCACTCTTATTTCCCACTGTCTGTCCATCTGCATTTTTCTTTTTCCCACCCTTCCTTTTCACATTGACTGCTCCAATTTTTGTTCACGTTTCTGCATAAAGAACATTAGTGTTCTTACTCATTCAGGATTAGTCATTTCTAACACTTCTATACATTGCTAAGCCAAGGCTAGGTGGAGTAGTGCAGAGTTTCCCGAGGTGTTTTCTCTGCCTGTCAGTCAGGTTTTTCTAGTACGACAGGAGTTCTGTTAAAGAGCAGGGAATTAGGTTGAACTAGGTTAAATACATGGAAGTAAGTGTAGAAGATCATGCAGGACAGGTTGAGTTTATGTTCAAATTAAGTTTTTTTGGAAACATTTCTAAATATACAGTGCTCAGCATAAGTGAATACACCCATGCTAAAGTTGACTAAAAAGAGGAATAAAAAATCATCTTTTGGAAATTGATCTTATTGCCTCAATTAAAAAAATAGGAAAAATCCAACCTTTAAGGACACCAATTTTCTTTGTGAAATAATAATGTATCGTAAATAAATAAATGTTCTTCCTTAAAATACAGGGGGTTATAAGTAAGTACACCCCTATGTTAAATTCCCATAGAGGCAGGCAGATTTTTATTTTTAAAGGCCAGTTATTTCATGGATCCAGGATACTATGCATCCTGATAAAGTTCCCTTGGCCTTTGGAATTAAAATAGCCCCACATCATCACATACCCTTCACCATACCTAGAGATTGGCATGGGGTACTTTCCATAAAATCATCTCTCAATGCAAATCAAACCAGCTATTAGGCTAACTGAAATAAAACCATAGATAGGGATTAGATTTACCAAGAACAGTGAGAGTAGGAAGGTATTAGTTTATCTATATGTCCACATTTTACTTAAGTATTAGCCCGCCGCCCCCTACTGAAAAACTGTAACTTTATTATCAGCTTTATTTACAAAGTGATGTATTGAATTAAATACATCTTTTTCATACTTAAATGTATTGCCAAAAAATGTATGTAAGAATACTCAATAACTGTGTGCAAATATACAGAGAATTACATGGCAAAGTAAAACGTATATTTAGTTTTTTAAGGGAAATATATTGTGGTGTGGCATCCATATTTATCCTGCCTGTAGAGAAATGAAGAAATAGCTAATATGGAATGTGTTTTCATCATGAAAAGCTGAATTGTACAGTGTCATTCACAACAGGTAATTTAAGGTTGTCATTTCTGTAAGCTCCACTGCAACTTCCTCTACCCCAAAACTGACCTGACAAGAGAAGAAAATCTTCCAATACACTCTTGCAAACATGCATAATACAAAAACACACACACACACACACACACACACACACACACATAGTAAGTATAAAATGTTTATACAAGCTGCACAAATGTGGGCAATAGCAAAATCACTTCTGTAGCGTATTCATCACCTCTCAAAGAGGCATCCTGCACACAACACCCGTTTATGAGCCTGACTGAGCATGTTGCAGAATATTACAAACACCCTTTAGCACAGGGATCAACCAAATCATTATGTTTTTTAAGTTTTTCAAAAATTAAAGTCCTAAAATGAATCCAACATATTATCATCAAATATGAATCCCCACTGATGATAGGCTTACTGGCCTATGGGTAAGGATGTCACTAAGGCCATCCCCAGATACAGTATAAGGATTCACAGCGCCACATGTATGTTTAACATTAAAACATGATTTATAAAATCATGTTAAAAATGAACAGGCTATTTTAATAGCTTAGTATTCTATGCAAAAAGATAATGTATAAAGGTCCCACAGGTTATTGTAGGCACAGTTTAATACGCAACTTTATATACTTTTATACAATATACGTAGTAGGGGTCCCCGCTCTGTCTCTCTTTCAGTTAATGGGTCCTTGGCTTGAAAAACGTTGAAGACCCCTGCTTTAGCACATTAGTAAAATATGTATGAGCCATGTATGATGCCCTTGTTCATGGCTACTCTGAATATGTTTGTTCAATTGTTGAGTGTTGTTTATTGTGAAGATTAAAATGTCTGATGTGAAAAGGCCACGGTTCTGATTCTGGAGAAACACACTGAAGTGTACACTTCAAGCATATGTCAGACTTGGCAGTCATACCCCTGAGGCTACGTATAGTAACTGGAGCAGTCTTAATTGTACTTCACTTATTTATAGGCTATTTTTGTTTATTGCAATGAAAGCAAGATACCTGTGTCTCATTCCAGAACAATTTCAAGTCAGGTAGGCAAATCATGCCATGTCCCAGGGAATGTTTATCATCATCTAGGAAATCATAGGGCCCAGATAACAACTCTGTAGCAGAACCATGAGCTGGCCTCTCTTGACTTCAAGAATAAAATAGCATATTATTATCTAGGGAAATGATCATTTCCATGGTTCTTTTGTGAGCACCTATTCAACCTTAAAGTGTTAATTTAAAGTTTAGGCTTAGCTTTGCATTAATTTTCAGTTGAATAATTCCTGCAGTGTATGCTATTATCTTCCCAACTTGCACCTTGTTTCTTATCTCCTCCCATTCTGCACTCGCACACATTCCTGCCATAAAAGCCACGGGCGGACAGGACCAAACCATGGGAGGGTGCTGAGAATTGTAATTTTATTAAGCATAATTCCCTCACTGGAATTATACCAGAATGTAATTGCATATTGAAATTCTTTAAATATAAATGTCTTACCATTTGCCGTGCCAACTTTGTCTCTAAGTGATTATGAGGAACACAGCTGGGAAAAGTGTGGACCCCATTCCTAGATAGTGGATTCGTCCTTACACTGCCATGTTGGATGGAACTGGCTCTGGGCTCTCTGGCGGACGGACTTCCCAGGAAACTTTTTACCGTTTTCCTTCTTTGCTCAGTCGCTGCAATTTTGACCTTATTGTAAACAGGAGCGGGGCGTCGCAGTGCATCCCTAAACGGCATACATTTTTTGGCACCCCAGTCTTGCGGACCTCCGGGATAAATCAAACCGGTGTAAGGGGGTCGAAGGAAGGCCACGGATGACCGAGGGATTGTTTATGTATCTTTTTGGATCTCATATAACGAGTTACAGTCGTTGCAGACTTTATAAATTGATCACTAATAATGAGTGGACATCCGTCACAACGGCGGCTAACAAATGTCGGTTCGATACTACTGACACCGCAGGAAAACGAATCCCTTTTCAATTACCTTGGCAGAAAATGCATGGTAAGTTTTTTCCATCAAATTGTTGTACGATAGCTGGCTAAGAAAAAAAGCTAATACAGCTAACTTGCACCGTGTTTCCTGTCCCGAGACGGGAGATAAGGCAATAGCTGAGGTGTAACGGTGTGTTTGTGACCTCGCAGGTAACATGTATGTTTCCCTGGGAAACACTTGAGACTTCTAACTCGAGAGGTTGGTTTGTTTTGACAGCCGAGGCGACGAGGGAGGGCTGGGAGCGAGCGACTGGGTTCAACGTCCCGTTTGGGACGGTGACATTTAGGCAACAGCAAGTTTCATTCCAGCCCTCGGCCTCCGCTGGTACGCCCTTAACTTTAAGCTTGTCACACCTGAAATCATCCAGGGAATCCTGACATTCCGCTGTCACCTAGCCTGACTGCACTAAGACTAGCATTTGGCAGAGTGGAGTTAATTGTCGGGGTTTTTGGAGCTGTTAAATCCATCAGCGCGAAGCAATGATTTTGCACTGGCATTACATAACATAGCTGGATCTTGGTTGTTTTCGGGAAGAAAGAGAAGAATGTGCCGATCAGACTTGGTTGAGGACAACGCTGACTAGCTAAAAGTCCTCCTAATGCAAGACTTTTTAGTCACAAAATCTTAAGGAGAAGGCAGTAGGAGTAGCCTGCTGTAGCACAACTGTGACTGCAGTCAAGATGAGTAGTGCACTGTCACGACTCAATATTGTGAGATGATTGAGTATGATATTACGTAACACGTGTAGAATTCAGCTGAGTCATTTTTATGTTCTCCTTGTGCACTGTGTCTGTAACTACATAGCCCCATTCCCAGTAGATTGTAGTCCCCTTTTATGAAAGGCATTTGCAGAGCTGCATCAAGAACATATCTTAATCTCATATTTCTTTTATATGTTTGCTTTTTCATCTTTATGATCATGCAGGACAGGATGTTTCCCCGTTTTCCTATTAGTCAACCACACCCACTGGCTGGTAAATCTAAATATTAATCAACTATATAAACAATTGGAGCAGGTAAAACTAATATTAACACACTCCGGGGCATCAGTTAGAAGATGTTTGCCTTCCAGAGTGGCTTTAATGTTTGACTCACACTTTTTTTGCTGGCATTTAGCTGGTGGTTAGTAGTTTCACATCCATATTCTGGTTGTCCTATACAATTAAAAAGGGAATTGGACTGAATGGTAGACAGTATGTAGGCTTAATATAGTAATGCACATGCAGATGCATACTCTGATGGGCACTGTGGCTTGCAGTGTTGTGTATCTTGCGACCAGCAGACATAGAACAGTTTTGACCCTTTGTCTCACCAACATTCTTAATGTAGTAATGAAACTTGCAAGCCTTTCACTGTAAAGTTGGGTGCTCTCAGCAATGATGGTTGTTGCTAAATCAGCCTATAGCCTCAAGAAGGTGTGTGTTCAGAAGGCTTACAATGAGAAGCAGGGTGGGAAATCGTTTCCAATTTCCTCTTAGCAGCACAGTTATTCAGTCACAATTTGAAAATTGTATTATTCCCCTGACCATAGCAGCTAAGTAGACTGTCACCCAGTGATATCAGCTGGAAAGAATGTCACACCTTCACCTGTCATTGATAGCCTTTACAGATAAGACATGTTTAAAGTCAAGGTGTCAGATAATTAAAATAAAGTACAACTGTGTTTTTGGCGTAGCATAGCCAAGTTTGCTCTATAGATATGGGTCAGTCCAAGAGGCGATGTGCTTAACACACGCAGGCAGGAGACAAAAGTGTACATATCTGCATTTCTCTTGCATAGTGTGTAGACTATGACCCAAACAGGATGTTGAACCCAATATTATATAATATATAATAATCACCTCATTGCAGGGAACCAGTCATGCTCTTGGTGTGTGAGGATTATGTGTGTGTACCCATGTTTTTGAAAGGCTACCTCTCCCATGGCACATTATGTCAGGCCTGTATGTGATCACATGGTGGGCTGCCCTGCCTCCTCCTTTGCAAGTTTCTGAGGCGTGTCTTCCTACACTCTATAACCTGTTTAGAAATCCAATGACGACATTCCTCTGGCATTCTGGCAAATGTGTCACTCAGCATGTGACAGAGACACGGAATCAGGAACATTCCTCACAGTCCTACTCTCTTGTATGTCAGTACACGTCTTTGCATGCAGAGAGAGTTTGGGAGAGGCAGACTGTGTATGTGTGTGGGAGAGAGAGATTGGATGAGACAGAGATTGGATGAGACAGACATTGTCTGTCTCCCCCCACTAGTCTAATTAGAATGCCCACCAGTGATTTTGAGGCTGGCTGAGTGATTGTGCCTTATTTAATGTACTTATTATGCAGAAAATGTAAGAATCACAGAGTCACCTTTACTTTTTTTTTGTTGTTTTTTTTGTGCTCTTTTCTTTCTAAGATGCAGAGCTATTAGTTGGCTCCGTGCAGCTGAATTAGACTTGATTTATTCTAGCTGTAAAAGGCTTGTTTGTATACTAGCTAATTCTTTGAAATTAGCTGAACTCTCCTGGCCTGTGTGTCTGTTTCAAATCTTAGCAGCATTGTTTCAGGAGTTGTCTTTTGTATTGTTGCTTTACTGACATCGAATTAAAATTTCCCACACGACAAATTCCGTGGCTATCTTTTTTTGCCTGTTGCTTGCAACGTGGCTGTCTATCGCCACGAAAAGATTCCATGACCCTACGGCGAGGCAAGTGTCCATTCAAATCATTAAGAAATAAATTGATTCATTTTCTTTCTTTATATTGTGATGTGTGTGTAATAAATTAGTGACACTGATTTGTGAGATCAGACATTTGTTTGAATCTTAGATTTTTCCAAAGAAACATACATAATAGAGAATACACATCATGACATTTATGGTTTGTTGGGTAACTTAGATCATATTTTAGGAATCACATGCAAATGTTTCAACCTGCATTATGATTGTCTGAATAATTTAGCCGCCACACACGTGCATCAAGAAAAAGGAACCCATACAGGTACATACACAGTGGTCTTACTCATTAGTTTTACTCATTGGTATTCCTTCTGCTGCTTTCACCATCAGCAACACTGTCTGACCGGGCAAGAGGTGGAAGGGGTCCAATTCACACTGTGTGTGTGTGTGTGTGTGTGTGTGTGTGTGTGTGTGTGTGTGTGTGTGTGTGTGTGTGTGTGTCTGTGTCTGTGTCTGTCTGTGTAGACTGCCTGATCAGCAGTCCTGTCCTACAGGAAGTCCCGTGGTCGGCCTCCTTTGGTGTTTTTGTGCTGGAGAAGTGGAACATGACTCCTCTTTTCCCCCACTTTTACCCTCATTCTCGTCATTCTTTCTCTCTTTTAGTCTCATTCACATTTGCCCATTTTATGTCATCTGCTCGTATCCCTCCTTTTCTGTCATTCCTATTTCTCTTTCAGCCCTTCTTCAAACCCGCTTTTGCATCTCTTCCAAAATTCTTTTTTCTTACTGTACATCACTTCCCTCCTCTTTTATATCTACACTCTCCCTTTGTCCCTCTTCTTTCCCTCACTGCGTCAGCCACTGATCCGGTCTTGTTTTTCTTCCCACTCCTTCCTATCTTTTTACTCGCTTTCTCTCCGGAAGAGCTTGTGAAGAGGTGTAATGGGGCCTAATTTGTGCCAATATGGAACAGCTTGACCAAATGGCTGATGGACGACATTCAAATTAGAACGTCAGCTATAGTTCACACTGCAGAAAGCAAGAAGGACATAAGTGAGCAGTTTTTGCAAACAGAACCTCAATGTCCTGTCCTTTTTAATCCAATCAGAGTAAAACTCTGCCTTCTTCAAGGCAGTTTCTAGACTTGCTGCATAGAGACAGTAGTTGCAACCTCCTCATTTCACAAATATTTTGTTCACAAACACACGCCTGATAATTTGCGTTTCACAAAATGCTGTGTGAACATATATATTTTACAATTTTCTGTGCTGTATTTCTCACATCTAACTATTAATGTTGTCCTTATTTCATAAATGGTTAAAACCTTATGACTTTGGACACAGCTTCCACCCCTTTAACAAATAGTTAATTACAGACTTTTTTTTTTTGTGGGGGGGGGGCTACGCAAGGCAGTAAGCATGATCGCTCCGTGTACAGTAAAGGCAATGAGTCTGTGTTACCTTATTTGACAGAAATCTATGCATTTTCCTGTTATTTCTGACAATTTGATAAACAAAAATGTATATTATGCATGAGTAAATAAAACCCCAATTAACAAAACTGGTTAAAAAAATAATATTAATAGTTAAATAAATCATGGGAGAGTCCGGTACAGCCTGACTCTGGAGATACAGCTGAGATTAGCTCTCATATTCAAGTATATGTTCAAACGGTTGTTCAATTGCTGTTTTTATTCTCAATTTTTGTCATTTTGTTGCTGGTGATTTTCCTTTGGGGCTGGTTAAAACCTCTTTGGGGGGGCGCCAACAAATCCTCTAAGCAGGAAAAAACCCTGGCTTCATCATTGTAGCAGAACTATGTAGAAACTGAGCGTGTTGGAGAACAAGTCCATAAGAGCCAGAGAATTTATCCGTGAGAGAGTGTGAATGTAAGAGTGAGTGTTTTTTGTCGGGTTTTGATGACGCCATAGACGGAGCTCCACTTCCTGCAGCCTTTGGCCCTGTCAGGAACAATCAGCGCTCCACTGGGCAGATAAAGCCTCAGAGCCTGGACACCATTACAGCCATTGTTACAAAGAAATTCCATCATGAAATAGAATTCATATTATCATATTTTTGATATGCTCCTAACAAATGAGCTGTAATGCTGCTAAGAAGCTAAATGTTTTGTATGAATATGAATATCTTGTACATGCAGTGCTAAAATACAAATTGCCTCTCTGACAACATAGTTTTTAAGTCATGTAAAGTTGCATGCTTGTCAACTAGTAGTTGGACTGAGCTATATAATTGAAATCAATATCGTATATTGTGGGAGAATACACTGATAGGCTGATGTTCTGCAGCATAATTCCTTCTGCGAGGTTACACTCTGATTCACACGCCATCACTATGGTGTGTAACAGCTTCTCTGCATGTGCTCGTGTTATTCTGTTACCTCATGTTGCCTGTGTTGTGTGCAGATTAATAGTTAGTCATGCAACGTTGCTACGAAACCCAACTCCCTGTATGAAGAGCTGTGGTGCGTTATGATCAGGTCTCATTAGTCCTGCTGGAGAGACATGTTTTTCAGGAACCTTTGTATCATCTCAGAAACTTTACCTGCAGTTTCTGAACTTAGTTTAAGTCTTGGTTCCTGGATTGTGGTTCCTTCATTCAAAAAGTAGCCTACCTGCTAATAGCTTCAGATGATCCAGGAACTAATCGTGGTGGAGTTTATTGTCCTGAGGTTTTCTGGCTGGTCAAAACCTTGAGTCATTCATGTAGGCAGACACCATTTTTTTTTTCCCAATTATCAATATTAGGACTAGGGACAGGAATTTCTCCTAATGTTATTGAAGTTTAATCTACAACTGTACTGTTGCTGACTTCCCGCCCAGTCTACAAACAAGCCTTGAAAAAGTGTTTTGCTGCTTTTCTGCCTCTGCACATCTGCTTCATTCAAACATCACATTTACACAACACTAAATTACAACAAGCAACACAAGGACTCGGTATGTCATCTTAAAGAATGCAGTAGTTCCTGGAACTATTGAGTTGAAAAGGCCCAGGAGATCACCAGGCATTTGTCTTGTAGGTGCTATTGCTTTTATCTGTGTGGTAATGGCTGTGAACCCAGACCCCTCAGTGTGAGTGAACCCCTGCAGCAACCTGTTAAACCGGTGGGTGTCTGATCTGGTCTTATGATCGTGTGTGTGTGTGTGTGTGTGCGTGCATGTACATGTCATTAGGCAGTTAAGTCTCACACTGACAGTCTTTGTCTTTAACCCCACTGCTTCCCCAGCATTACACAACTAAACTACACTTATGTTTAACTGATGATGTAACGTTTAAAGCAGAGTCTTAAACTAGTTATGATAATAATAAAAATTGTGTGTGTGTGTGTGTGTTGCTTCTTGGTGACTTCCTTTGCATTATTTAATTTGAGTTACATGTGTTTGATTTTGACCTGTCTCGTCTCTATAGTCTCAATGATTTCCTTCAGCTTAATGTCTCTTCTCACAGTCATATTTCTCATTTGGCATTGATGGACTATTCTCTGACAGCTGCAGGGCAGAGCAACTTGACCCTCACAGAGTCACTGTTAGTGTGGTTATGTCTTTATACTTTCATGCTAACCATCACACACTCGCATTAAAGGCATTGATCCTAGCCTGTGCTTCTAGGCCCATTTCACATAGCTTTAGTTTTGAAATGTGCTCTTGTTGTTGTTTGTGAATTTAGGCCTATATTATGAAAGAGACAGACTCAAGCGCAGGCAGTTGAGTTCGAGAACATGTGTGAACAGCTGTATTTAGATCATGCCACTGATTTTCTTTGAGATTTAGGTCGGGGCAACTCGAGGATTTAACCACATTTGTTCGGAAACTGTTTCTTCAAAATGCTGTGTTAACACCCTGTTCCGACAGTGCCACAAAGCTGCACCTTTGTCGATCTCCCCTCATTGCTTCCTTTTATCCTTGCATATCTCACAGTGCCTGCAGCTGGAAAGCGCACAGCACAGCATGTTACAACAACTATCATGTATCATGTTAGGATTATTGTTCAGTGCATGATGAGTCCAGTTTCTGCAAGACATTGAGTTTTGAGTTCTGCCTAAATACAAGCTGATGACAGGCCACTTGGTATTTGTAAGGCAATATGGCTTTGTCCTGAAATATGTACAATATATCTCTTTAAAAAAGGCTCCTAATTTTGCCAGATGCGCATAGCATGCACTTCTTGATTATTGGCTCCTCCAAAAAACATTTTACCATTTGGAACATCCTTAAAGATGGTGGGCTTTACTTAATATCTGAGTGATGGGCCTAGGAAAGTAGCACAGAGGAGGCAAGGATCCATAAATGAATTGGAAATAGAAAAGAAGTCATTGCCACCTCACTGACCAAGGAGTTCGGGGATTTAGTGGCCGATGTGATCTTTTTGAACCTCGGTGGAATGCTGTACTGTACACACAGACTGATGCAGTGCTCTATCACCAGCATCGCTGCTCACAGATCTGGAGTTTTGCAACACAGGCTTGACGGATTTAAATAGGTGATTAGTTAACAAAAACCTTGAAGCCCACATTGTTACTCAAGCTACATTATGTTGTAATCAGTTTATTAGTTTAATAAGAAACAATCGGTTTATATTCTGTTAGTACAGTATGCATTTTATTTCATTACCATCTTGTGGTGTGCTGTCTTAAAACCCCTGTGAGATACATTTATATGGCTACAAAAACACACTGCTTATGTAGTATCCATTAAGCAACACAGGATAAGTGTGACTATCTCTCTCTCCCTCCCTCCCTCTCTCTCTAGTCATTGTCTTCAGCAGTGGTCCAGGTGTTCACAGCAGATAGGAACTCCAGCTGGACCAAGAGATGCTGCGGAGTGGCCTGTCTGGTCAAAGACAACCCCCTACGATCCTACTTCATCAGGGTCTTGGACATCAAGGTAAGTAAATACAAAGCAGCGAGCGCTTCTGCACATTGATGAGTCACATCATTGTGGTTCTGCACTGTAGTAGCTGGCAGATGATGCATACTCAACCACAACTAATATCCAATCATGGTGCACCGCCATTGGATATTCATGACAACCTTATTTTATATATAGCATTATTTATGTCGGCTCATTTAAGACCTATAGCATTAAGCTGTCTGTTGTACTATAGGTAGATATAATTTGTATTTATTGAATTTCATTTATTCAACCTGGTCTTTATGTTTTTCCACAGGATGGTAAGATGATGTTTGAACAGGAGCTGTACAACAACTTCAGCATCTACCTCCCCAAACCTTACTTCATCACATTTGCTGGAGATGTGAGTTTCCCTCTCGGCTGCTTTCTCTTGTTATTTCTGATCATCTGTTTTTTGTTTTTATTTTTACATTTTTATATTTATGTTGATTTATATGTATTCATGAAAATGTAGCTGGAGAGGGAAGAGGAGGGAAGCAGTATTGTTTAAGATAACCTCAGTGTCTGCCTCTCATGCAATCAAGGTCTATACATAAGAGACATGTCATTGAGAAAGGCCACTGATATCATGAAAGAAATCAAATATTTAAATGAAAACTTAGCAAGTCAAATTGACAACACTTAGCCACTGCTTTTAAAGACATTTTCTCAAAGACACTTCTATCTAAGTGGTTTCAAAAAATGTTCAGTCACTTGTAAAGTAAATTTAAACCTGTTTCACAAGTGTTTCTCTGTTTGTTCAGCCAAACAAAAAGCACCTGTCTGCCACATTGTAAACACTACACACCTGCACTGACACATTCACAATAGGCCTAGTAGGTCCAAATTTTGTTTTCAGGAACCAAGAAGTGGATTTGAAAAGCACAAAAAAAACTGTTTATTAATGGAGATAATTTTGTTAAACAAAACAAGTATACACAAGTCTTAGTTTGCTACAGTTTTTTGTTTTTATAATTCTTCAAAATGTCTATACAGAAAGTCTATTGGTAAACTGCCATGAGAAGCACGTGTGAGCCAAATTCCAGGTTTGCCCACCAAAAGACAATTTGACATCTATTCCCATCACCTCAAACAACATTGTTTGTAAAAAATCCTAACTTTATGTCACATCTAAAGCACTTCTTGTGACGCTTGTATTTGTGGAGCAAACATCTTAGTTGGTGGGTACTGTGGCTCAGACTCCAGCTGACCACGAATTATGTGGGACTGCTGATTTTGGTGATAAGACTGGGACTGTATGCACATCATGGTTTGGAAATTCAATCAAGGATATGAGGTAGTTAGGTAGGTAGTAATTGGCACTTGACGAGAAATAAATTGACTTTACTAATGTATTTGTATCACTTTGTTCTGTGTGTTTACAGACATGCCAAGTGGGTCTGAACTTTGCCAGTGAGGAGGAGACCAAGCGTTTTCGTAGCCACGTGACAGATCTTATTGGGAGAAGACAGAGGAAATCTGGTACCAACTTACTCCTGCTGCCGACATGCCTACAAACCTACTGTACCTACTGACCTAACTTGCTGAAAAAAATGACACGTTTAGCAAATTTATATCTTGTGTTTAAAATAATCCATCTTTTTAAAAAAAAGTCTTATTTCAAGTAAAACCATTTTACTACAGGGATAAAAAGTTTAGAACGTTTTTCAAAATAATGAATTTAGCAACAATTTAGGAATGGTTTGTGTGTCTTTGAAAGGTGCAGTTAGAGGTTTTGGCTTGACCAGTTTGAGCACAAGATCAAATTTAATTTCTAAACTTGTCATTATTTACAGCACTCAACCACACAGAACTGGGTCAAAAAAAGCTCTGAATTTCAATACATGAACAAAATGAATTCTGAGGCACGGGACTGAATGCAACAATGTATTCCAGCTGGAATGTGAGATGTATTTTGGGCCCAACATTTGAGTCTTTTTTTAAACCAGTCCTTCACCAGAGTGTCATGTATTGAAAATGGTTGTGGATTTTTCTTGCCTTGGTCTGTTACTATATACTATACTATCAGATCTTCTTCTTCTGATCATCTGCAATCTCTTCCCAGTTCTTAGAACCTTTGATAACACATATCCCCATTTTCAAACTTAGCCATTAAGGTGCTCATATGGAATTTACAGAGTCAAAGAACAAAAAGATTTAACAATTCTGTCTTTCAGTGAAAGGTCATATACAAATCCAATCTATTTGTTCACCATTCAAATATATCTTTACAAAATGTTCTCAATTTTGGTTCTGCGATAAAACCTTTCAGCCAGTTTGTGCCTTTGTCACAGAAACTGCTTACAGTCAACGGGAGGATTCTGGATCAGTTTTCTTTCAAATATTTATGATAACTCAGACACCACCAGATTTTTTTTTAGCAAAACCTCAGGGATGCATCACAACACTGCACCCAGGGGTTTAATCAAATATGCTGACTGGCCCAAGGGGGGCACTACAGTTTCAGGTTAAAATGAGCAAAAGACATGAATGAGCAGCTGTGAGAAGGAATTCATCTCTCATGGGCATAATATTTCCAGAGGTGGCATGTCATGTATTGAACATGGGGATTTCTATGATATTACCATTTTGCCCTTTTTATTCTTCTATTCTTATTTTATTAGAATAATGCATAAATAGCACTAAAGAAATGTAGTTTTGTTAAACAAAGTGTGCTTAACATTTACATGGTTTTCATCCAGCACCAACAATTAGACTTTGAGACTGCAAAACTAGAAGGCAATCCTACAAAGTTTAGTTTTGCATTATAACGTCTATCTTATCTAACTGAGGAAATGAGCCACACAGACTGAGGATTCAGTCAGGATTCAATTGAGAACACGTTGTTTATGTAAAGCCGTACAGACGCAAATTTTAAATGTATTAGTGGCACTCAGGCCTTAACTTTCATCATCACATGCTTGATTAAGACCGTTCGTCTTCCTCCTTCCTCTTCTGCCGGTCATTTCCTGACCTCTCAAATGGATCCTTCTTTCATCTTTTCCTTTTCACCCCTTTGCCTAATTGGGTGCCTAATGTTATCTTCAAGGCTTCTTCTGACCTTCATCTATTGGAAAACTCAAGTCATCCGTAGTTTGAAGTGTGTATGTCATTAATTAGTGGTTACTGTATATTCATTATATTACTTTATGGGAGATAAGGAGAAATGTGTATTGTCCTCTACAAAGTTGTGTGTGTGCGAGAGTGTGTGCGTGCGACATGCTCGATGGTGTTTTAAGCCCCTAACGTCTCCTTCCAGGCAGCGCTGCAACCGTTGACTTCAAGGCACTTAACCATAACCTTAACCCCTAATCCTAACCATAACCATTGCCTAATCGACTTCAAGGCAGCCTGCGACCGTTGACTTCAAGGCACCTAACCCTAACCTAACCCTAACCATTGTTTAATCCTAGTGCGTTCCAGGCAGCGCTGCCTATAAGGAGACCTTGGGGGCTTAAAATACAGAAAACGTGTGACACGCTAACCAAACACTTTGCTTAGCAATCTTTTCAAATAATTTTCCGTTCTGTGCACCACATGCACCCGCACTTGCAAACCAATAAACTCTCTTCTCTTTGTACATCTGCACTCTGACTCACGCGCACATCTTCGCTTCTCACTAACGACAACCCACTACTGAGCACAGGATTGTAATGATTGCATTTGTCTGTGTGTTCACAGAGAAAAGACGTGACCCTCCAAATGGTATGTTATCCACTGTTTACTGTCGATAGCTTCACAAATAAACAGAATAATCAGACCTGTGTCTGGCGGCATTGGCAACATTTGTGTCAATCCGTTTGGTATGTTGTCAGATGGGTGAACTTTCAGGAGCATTCCGATTTTTGTGCTACTTGGCAACAATACAAGATTGTATTTGATTTCCTAACATTGTGAAAAGTATGTTCATGTTATGTATGAAACATCAACAACGATTGATTATACAAACACAGACTACTTAAATTGCACCTATTGTCAACTAAATCAACAGCTGTCAACAAACTATGTATTTACATTGTCTAGTAAGACATCAGCTGTGTCCCATTTCAATACAGCATACTAACTCTAAGCAGGTGTGTTTAAAAAGGGACACAAAACAGTCAGTATACATACTAAAAACACTAGATGTGTGAGTGTGCTGTTGATGTACACTATTGTCCCACAATGCAATGCACAAAGGAAATGGAGGAGCTGCTCATGGCGGGAAAAACTAATTGTAGATGGAGGTGAAAATGCTCCAGGAACAACTAGAAAACAACAAAAATAACAGTTAATTCTTCAGAAAAACATTTAGCTTTCTCTTAAATCCGCAGTGGCATTATATAATTGCAGTTTGATAGATATGTATCGGTGAAAGGGATGTTCAGTTGTTGTTGCTTACAGAGCCACTAATGCAGGGTTGGGAACTTCTTAGAAATGTGTAGATTATGTGTATATATTTAAAATGAATGGAATCATGCAGGAATCTGGAGTTAAAGAAAGCACATAGATCATATCACCATTACAATGCAATTGCACACAGTCTAAGATAACATTACAGCGTCCTGTGGTGGAGTCTTGATTTGTGGACGACGTGCCCGTCATAGCCCGACCCTCACTCATTGTGGTCTGATGATTAAACAGATGGAATACTTTTGTGGATATGCCCACGTGTTTGTGGACAGACAGCCTCGTATGACACAGGAGGGAGCCAGTTTGGGACTGACCGACAGCATGATTTGACCCAGCTGGCTTATAAATATATCTGCGTGTGCGCATGAGGCCGTGCAATACATGACACAATTCCACGTTTAGCTGATGCTCATATTCAGAGCAGCTTTACAGCGTGGGGACTGTGGATGCTTTACTTTGGGTCACGTGTGGTCAGATGCCATATATGGTCATACATGACGTACCTAAAGCACAATATAACTCACAGCTATGCTGTAAACCATTTTGGGATAATGGTTGACTTCATTTACAGCCACGGATTATAATTTCTCTCTTATGTCGCTGTTTTTAAGATCGTCAAGTGTCCTCAAAAAGGAATGCGTTCCATTTACCTGCGCCTAATTATACTGTCGTGCATTAATGTTTCTACCAGTTTCTATCTTGGATTTGTCATGCATGGTTTCAGTTTCTGAACAAGTGCATTGTTGTGTGTGAATTGGTCCTTGTCCTCCCACAGGAATATCTTCTCTCCATCTCCATCTGTCTCACTCTAACTTCCCATTACAGCATCATAGCTCTGTTACTGTCATCTCCCGTCTGTTTTTTATTCTTTTCCATGTATTCTGCCCTTTTCTCCTGCTGCCCTTTCCAGCTTTCCCCTGTTCATCATTTATTCCCATCTGCCCTCTGGGCCCTCCCTTATTTAATATGTCTTCATTTTATTCTTTTCTGTCTTCTTCTTCTTCTGCTTCTTTCTCCTTTATTGCTCTGCAGTCCTTGCATTCCCCAAGATTAACATGGGATTATTATGCATGGCTGGGTTTTAATGGTTACGTAAAACCCAGCACTAAATCCAGAATGATTTGCTGGGATTAGATCCATTTGTGTGTTTTTGCAGGGAGAGGGAGGAGATGGTAGTGGAGGTGGGTGGAGTGTTTGCAGCGAGCCAATCCGAGCCAGATAATCTGACAGTGCTCCCTGCTGAGATGGAAAGTCAAGGGAATAGAAAATGTTTGCAAAACTGCTCCAAAATGTGCAGAGCTCAGACAGACGGATAAAGCAGGGAAAGAGAAATTTGGTGAATAATTTGCATAGAAGAAAACTGTTGCCGTGATGGAAGGAATGTAAGAGGAAGAGTAAACTTTGGCTGGCTAAGTGTTGGCTGGCTCTTCTCCCTTCTGATGGCATCGCTGGATGTCTGCCGTCACAGCTCAGTATGCGTGTAAACTCCACCAGATGTCTGATGAGGATATTAATTCAGCAAACTGTTGCACCAAGTCAGTCACAAGTTGGCTTATTTTACTGCGCTGGTGTTTTGGTCGTGTTTTGGAAACCTTTGGGATCATCTTGGCTTTCAGGTTTCAGCAAAGAAGAAACCCTTTTCCCTGAGAAGACTGAAATCAATTCTGAAACGAGACAACAAGTGGATTGTGCTTTTTACCTGCTTACAAAGTCCTATTAAAGAGGAAGTTGACCTTTTTGGCAAAGCAGTCTGTCCCTGCAGGATGACAGTATTTCTTTCTTGACTGAGAAAGCCTTCTTCTCAGTCCGTTTCTGAACCACAAACCTACATTCGAATCGTTTGTTTGAACCAGGATCTTCCTTGGTGTCTCCATCTGAGCTTGTTCTTGCCGTATTGCTCATGCCCGGTCAGCTGCTACCATGATGTTCTGCACCACCTTCCTGTCTGCTCCCTCTGATGAACTTAATTATGACAGCAATGGAGGAGGAGGAGGAGGAGGAGGAGGAGCAGCAGCAGTAGGAGGTGGAGGTTTGAGCCCAGGGAGCTGCCTGTCCACTTTACACTGCCTGGTGCTCCCTCAGGACGAACTGTACCCATCGCTCCCCGACCCGCCTGCTCAGCTCTCCATATCCCCGAAAGAGCCAGCTCACAACTTGGTCAACAAGATGCTCCTTGGTGTCAGTATGAGCACCTGTAGAGCAAGAGATGGTGGGTGTATTTGGGACAGGGTGAGAAGGCGACGTAGCCGGTCAGCCTCGCCCTCACCCAGCAAAACACCCCAGAGTCCCTGTAGTGAGAGTGTTAAAGGTATGTGCTACAGCTGAGGCACTTTTACCTCTCATTGTTGATTGGAAATGCCCGTTGTTTGGCTGGATGTGTATGGTGGAGTTCCTGTTAGTGTCTGCTCAATTTGATAGCTTGTTAGCAGTTCACATTATCATGTGTAGTTAAATGACGTGGGTGTATCTGGGTCACGTGTGTCCAGTCCAATTCACTTTTATAAAAAAAGTAATCTATCCCATTCTCTACATTGTTGTGTTAACATAAATATTGTTCTCCGTCATTGCAGTTAAAATAGGTTGTGATGTTTGGTCATCCCCCAGAGATTGTATGGCTTTTTGTTTTGTCTATTTGTGCTGTTAGTTTGGTAAGTCATTGTTATTTCTGCCTGTCAAGGCCAGATGTGAATCTCAATAAGACTTTCCTGGATATATAAGGGTTTTAAGTAAATAAAATAATATTCATTTACATAGCTGACAGTTTGGATGATTGATTGACATGTGTATCAATCTGCAAAAGTTAGCTCACTTCAGAATGAATGTCATTTAGAGAGGAAATTAGGCTCACCAAACTGACAGAACAAAATGTCTCAACGACATTGTAAGCTGTGGTCATAATGTTTTGTCTAGTATCAGTCTTAACCGGTTCTGTCCTTTAGTTTAAAGAACCTGAAGTAATGAGTTGATGCTATAATCCCATATATTCCAAGATATTTTCACACCGACAAACCCAAATAAAATTGCCAGACCTCTCTGTGCCAAACATAGTCTATAATAGCTATTAAATAACTGATTACACAACTGAAGGAGCACTGCTGGCCCTGAAAAGCCCTGTGATTAGAATTCAACTTGGACCCAAGGTCATTATTTGAATGAAATGTTCAGTTAACATGCCAGCATTGTCACAATTATGCCAGACATATCATTTGTAGCCCTTTTTGTGTGAAAAAGGTTCAACATTTAAAAAGTACTCCTCCTTGGGATGTAGTGGGAAACCCCACAACAAGGTTTTGTCTCTATATTGTAATGAAACTGACTGTCTTCCATGCATTCCACATGCTGTATTATATACACCCTTTTCTTTATTCTGTTATTTTTAAGGCCCGACGTTGCCCATGGCTACCGTCGACATCAAAAACCCAGAGATCAGCAATGTTCAGCGTTACCATAACAACTCTCAGGTGAACAACATTGTGCACTCGTCCTTCCAGAAGAGGGAGAAAAAGGGCAAGGCGAAGAAGAAGAGGTTGACCAAGGCAGACATCGGCACACCGAGCAACTTCCAGTGAGTCAGCACAGGCACCAGTAGGGTTGGGGTGCAGTTTGGGTGGTGGATAAACATTGTCATCCCTTTATAACTGTCAAACACATGCCAATTTGAGTGATCTGGCAAACCTTGAAGGCATTCAGCCTATAGGTGGCGCTACATGATAAAATGAAATGGCCATAACTCAGTGGTCCTGATTCTCACTTGTACAGTTCATCTTTTAGCAAAGCCCTTATACTGCCAGACAGTATGGTTGTCTATCTGAATGTGATTCCATGGAGATCAGGATACAAATGCAGATTAAACATTTGTCTATATGAACCGACAGCACAAGACTGTTGGTCATTGAGTTTATTGTACACGTTTCCAATCTGACATGCTGCCCCAGAGTCCTATATTCCTCTCGTCCATATAAGCCCTGGTGAATGTGGAGGAATTAATCTAGTCCGTCTTTATTCAGAATCCAATCCTATACAGCGTGTAGTATGATTGGTAATGCAGGGAGCTCTGTGCTGTGCTTTCAGGAATAGTCAGTGGCAGCTCTTATAGTCTTTTATAGATGCTGCAGGTTACCAATGGGCCACATGGAAAAAAATGTTGTTTTTTTTTAATTTTGCAGCCGTCTAACAAACCTCATCTTGTGTCTCTCTTCTCTTTTTTTGGAGAAATGTACTGTACATAGCTGCTGCCATCTCCTCTCCGTTTCTTTTATGTGATCTCACATGCTCATTCTTCCGCTTCTCTCACAGGCACATCGGGCATGTAGGATGGGATCCGAATACAGGTTTTGATGTAAGTGCAACACAAGACTGTAATGTTAATGTGTGTTTGTATGCGTGTCTCTGCACACGTTGGAGTACGTGACCTCTGGATAGTCTTAAAACATGGCCCCTAGTTTATCTGTTTGTCAGTCACACATACCTCTTCCAGACAGATTTTTCAAATTTAATATCGGCTCCCAAATGTTAAGCCGAGCTGCGCGGCCAAGTCGTCAGGAGTGTTACACAAGGAGATTTTGCAGGGAAGAGAATCAACCTGCATCTGCATAATCCACGGACTCGTTCCCAAAAAGCATCATCAGTAATTATGCTGGATGATGAGTATGATGTCATGCAGGTCAGAGGACTTACTCCGTCAGGAAATGAAAAAGATGAAATTCAGATGATTTATTTTTTTATTTTTTTTAAGTCAATGCTTTCAAGGATTGATTTGAATGGGTGACGTCAGTTGCATAAAGCTTGCTCACCTCTCAAATCGTTGGGCTTAAAGCTGGAGCACAAATAAGTGGATTCACAAATAAGCAAGGGATGTATTTTTTAATCTCACCAGCTAAAATGTTTTCTTGTTTCTTTTCTATCCTTACACCATAGATACTGTAGATAAAGCACTCACCTTTTTAAGTGATAATCCACCCAAAAAAGTATCAAGTTAGCGTTTTATTTACACAGCACGTCAGCTGTGGTCAACTTGAACGACAGTAACAACGGACATAAACAGCAACCAGTTGTTGTAGGAAATAAGTAAAATCTGAAGATGAGGATCATAATCTGCCAAGAGCAGTAACTGCACCAGGATGTGGCATTTAGCACAGTTAACCTAGAAACAGGACATTATGGTACAATGTAATCACCAGTATACTGTATTATTAGGGGCTTTCTCTTCCTCTTCTCATCATCTCTGCTGGCAACAGAACACGATATGAAAAACGAAAACAGTTGAAGGAGGAACTTTTGTAACACATAATTATAAAAGGCCCTGGCCAGATCTGTTCTAACTTAATCTTCAAACCTGGGTTAATGAGAACTCCTTTTCTTCCTGGGTGCCAACCTGGTAGTGTTACCCCACTCCACCAGGTGGCAGCATAATGGCTGACGTGGTCTCATTTTGAGCTATCTTCAAATCTGTAAGAGTCTTCACATAGGCCAGTGTAACGTCACAAATGAGGAAAAAGAAAGTTACCTCTCACAGACTCGGTCTTTCCTGGATAAACCAATTGATGTGGTTGAACAGATTTCTAACAGCCAGTGTCAAACTGTGTAATCCTGCTTTTTCAAATGTCCCTTCTAATCCTAACTGCAGTCACGTAATGTGTTACTGAGCTGCAAAGCTCATAAATACAGATTAAAAACCAGTGAAATCACATCACAGATCTTAACATATAGGGCATGAGATTCTCCGTTTTCTTTCTTCAGCTAAATAACTTGGACCCAGAGCTGAAGAATCTGTTTGATATGTGCGGCATCTCCGAGGCTCAGCTGAAGGACAAGGAGACCTCGAAGGTTATCTACGACTTCATTGAGAAGAAAGGAGGCGTAGAAGCTGTCAAAAATGAGCTACGGAGACAAGGTGAGGCAGATGCACTGTTGGGAATACACACTATTTTCTACCCTTCAAAAAAATATGTGTTTATTGACATAGTTGCAAAAAGGAACTTGGGGGCTTGACCAGATTTTATTTCTTTGGACAAAAAAAGAGAAGATCCCACACTTTTGCAAAGTCCACAGTCAACTACACTTTGCAGGACACTTGCCATTATGAAATATGTTTTTAAAGGGTGATTTAAAAACAAATCAGACAGTCTAATTAGTGTGGTGGTTTTATCCCCAGGTCCGCCCAGGTGGAGTGGTACGTTTTTATGCATGATCTGCTGTGACAGACTGTGCATGTTATGTGGGATTGATTTAATAATTCAATTATATTAGCGTGTGAGGTTTTTGCAGTTTCTGAAGTTCAGTGTTTGACTCTGTCGACAACCGGAGAGACTGCATTCCTACACAGATTTTCAAATGACAACATTAACATGAGACACATGCGACAAGGCTGCCCCCAGTGGCTGGATTATATAACTGCATGATGCTTTGACGCTAGCGAGAATTGGAAAACTGATGAGCATTTTTGAAAGATGTGCTGTGAAATCCTTTGTGACAATGCAGATCTTCAGTCTGTCCCTTCATGGAATTATCTTATTTAAAAAACATGGAATGAAATCTGGATTTTCTTCGAGGCTGCAGTGTGAACTCCGAATAAACACAATGAACTCTGCGTAATGACGACTACAGCTCTTTTTTAACTTCCAGTTTTTTTGTTTGTTTTTGTTTTCTCTCCAGCTCCCCCGCCCCCTCCATCCAGAGGCGGCCCTCCTCCCCCACCCCCACACCACAGCTCAGCCCCTCCTCCTCCCCCTCCTCCTGCCAGGGGGCGAGGTGCCCCGCCACCACCTCCCCCCTCCAGAGCACCCATCTCTGCGCCCCCTCCTCCCCCGCCATCTCGACCGGGCATGTCCGCTCCACCGCCTCCCCCGCCCAGCCGAGGCTCTCTCCCACCTCCCCCTCCACCAGCCCATGCCTCAATTCATGCGGCGCCCCCCCCACCACCTCCTCCCTCATCCTCAACTCCATACAGTACCGGCGCACCGCCTCCTCCCCCTCCTCCTCCCCCGCCCCCTGGCCCTCCGCCCCCTGCCCCTCCGCTGCCCACCGAGGCTAACGGAGGGGACAGCGGTCTGCCCTCAACCGGCAAGCCGGCACTGCTGAGTCAGATCAGAGAAGGCACCCAGCTGAAGAAGGTGGAACAGAAAGAGAGGCCGGTGTCCAACAACACCGGCAGAGACGCACTTCTGGACCAAATCCGGCAAGGAATCCAACTCAAAGCGGTCAGTACTCGTTGGTTACGCGACGCACCTCTCAATCAAATGTGCACTCATGTGTATCCCGGGCTTTAACCCATGCTGTCCTCTTTACAGAGGGAAGACAACACCGACTCGACCCCTTCCACCCCGGCTCCCTCGGCAGGCATCGTCGGGGCCCTGATGGAGGTGATGCAGAAACGGAGCAAAGCTATTCACTCTTCAGGTACACACATACATTCACCAAGCATTCACCATCCACTCAACGAGCTTGTAGTGTTTTTTTTTGTTGTTTTCCTGCCTCCTGTCATGCACAGTAGAAATCCACAGGAATGTGTACATACTGTTATTAGTTCAAAACTTACCATACTTAACATGATATTACATTTACTTAGCAGGTGTGTTTTGTCCAAAGCAACTTACAGTAAGCTCTGATTATTCCACAATTAATTTGAGTGGATGCTGGGGACTTGAAGTTAACGCTGCACGAGTGCTTTGAGAAGTTTTCCCTGCCTCTTCAACCTTTTTGAAAATGGAGCAGTTGCTTGAGACTCATACTTTGAGTCATTTCCTGTATGTCAGATGACGCACCGTCTCCAAAATACAAATCAGATTTTTATCACTTCCTCATTAGTGTCGAACAACCTCGCAGGTTCCCTTTTTTCCCTCCATTTAAGCCTCTCAGTGGAGGAGACTTTTCTTCCCTTAAAATTGATTCAAAGAAGATACAGAAGGGAAGGTTTACTCTTTGACAGACGGAAAAATATTACACTTAATATTACAGTTCTTGCTACCACAAGTACATGCTAACTTTATCTGGAAAAGGAAGTGCTTTGGACAGTGTCATTGTTTGATTTCTATAAGGGTAATTCACTCAGTGTATTTTATTATTTCATTGCCCATTAGAACATCTTTTCAACTGTTTTCAGTCTACTTCATGTGAATGTCTTCTTCTCTTCTGCAGATGAGGACGATGACGATGAAGATGAGGAGGACTTTGAGGATGATGATGAATGGGAGGACTAGCGACATTTTGTGTCTTTTCTTCTTCTTCTTCTTCTTTTCCTCTCCAACCCGCGGATGATTATGACACTAAAATAGTTTTTGTCTTTCTAAAAAAATCTTTAATTTCAAAATTCTAAATGTAAATGTTCTATCAATTTGCTGTATATTTTTGTTGCCTTCATGCTTTTTTTTTTTTTTATTAATCTGTGCAATACCTCATTTAATCTGTAAATGTTTGTCATTCTCATTATCTTAGGTTGTTGTATCTTCATCTCTCAATCATGTCTGTCTCTATTCCGTTGGCTCCATCTCTGATATGTCACATATCTCATTTGAACCGCGTTCTGCTCCTTCCATCGTTCTGCATCTCTTTCTCCTCCTCCTCCCACGTCAACAACTCTTTGATGTTCATCACCTCCATCTGTCACTCGGCCATCCTTCATATCTAGTGCCTCCCTTCACACGTGTTCCCTCCCTGTCACTCTCACGCTCCCAGTCCCGAGATTAACGTGCAATTTTACATCAAGTTGTCTCTTAGATTTGAATGTTTTGTTTTCTTTTGGTCATTGTTTGAACGGTGGGCTTAGTCGCCGCAAGTCCTCCATCAGTTGTGTCTTCATTGTTCGTCAGGAGGGGGGGAGGGGGATTGAAATATTTTCATACCCTATTGCTCTCTAGTTTATTTTTACTTATTCAAATGATCCTAGTTTAGCACTCATATTTTCTTAAAACAAAGAAAGAAAACAAGGAAAATGCTCTTTTTGGAATATTTAGCTTCATTTGCTGTCGACTGTAAATTTGCTCCAGAGTTTTGAGTCTTGTTATATTTTTGCACATATTGAAAGAGGAGACTCGCTGCATGAATACAGGACATTTTCAGGTCTGTATCATTATGGAACATACATATGCTTTAAGTAATGAGGCACTTGGACATTAAGCATTTTTTACCATTTACCCATGACACTACATACAGTACACGCATGGAGGTAGTAGCCCACAGTGTTATGGCTGGCTATCTGCTGTGAATTCTTCTTTTTTGTCACTGTCACACTACAGATTCAGTTGAAATTTTTTTTTTTTTTTTTACAATAGCAAGCAGAGTATTAATAAATGCCTGTTTGTTTGAATCAGGTTATTCATCATGTAACGCTTGAGGAATAAAGACATTTTAGTTTTACACACCTGATGCTTTTAATGGGTCCATATGCTAAGTTACTGTACAGAAACAGTGGGGCTAAAGTAGTGTTTTTCCTGTTGTAGTCACCAAGTGCTGACACAATTTTTAGGGAGAAAGTCTAGATTCATGGCATTATTCAAATAAGTATCAATATTTTCTTGAATAACTAGGAAATCATGAGGTAATATAGGAATCGCGTATAAAAAAGAACTGACAGTGGTCAATTATTCCCAACAAAGACAAAATAGTCAGATGTTGCAATGTATTTCATCCAAACTAAATAATATGTACCAATAATTCTGGCTATGTGTAGATTTAAAGGACAATACTTCCAAATTGTTAAAACAATTTTAAAAAAGGATTTGAAAATCTGCTTTTTGATAAAAGACAACTGACTTGTCCCTATGTGGTAAAACCATCTAGTCTGGCTTAAAACTAAAATACAATTTGAAAACATAACCGATTTGTAGCTGTTATTTCAGCAGCTATGACTCTAACTTTGCTAACCAGCCAGAGTACATATGTGTCTCTCTTTAAAGCAAAGCTAGCTACTGCAGACACAAGTGACAGTTATGGAAAAATGCTGAAACCATACTATAACATGGTATGGGGGGGGGAATTAAGCAATATCTATCTAAAGTTAGCCAACATTAGCATATCCTAACTGGTCATCCCAGACCAAAAAAGGCTGTAGCATCAAAACCTATTGAGTGCATTTTATTGTGAATGACCTTAACTTTTCATTTGTAAGAGGAAAGTGTGTTAATTCCTCTTTCAAAAGTTTTAGTCTCACTTTAAGTCTTCGTATTGAAGGGCACTAGAGCTGCTAACTGCTAACCCCTTTTTCCTTTAAGAGTCAAACATAAAGCTTGACCTTCCAAGATTTCTCTATGGCTGCCATGTTAGCATTTTGCACATGCTAACAAGTAGCATGCCAATATTGCTGTTATGTTGTGGAGAGCAGAAATACAGAAACGTCTTTACCACAGTGTAGCAAATATCCAGAAAAAATGTCAAAATGTTTCTTTTTTTCTTCACTCTTTGACAGCAAAAAAGAAATGTTGGTGTCCTCTTTAAATTCTGTCTTTGAGAGACAAATTGTCACTTGTTGATGTCAGAACTGACCTCTTGTTGAATATCAAGATACTTTTGGGGGAAAACCTAGCCATGTTTTCGCTGATGTTAGCTTCTGTAGGTGACTCGGTTAATAAGATGTTATGGACATCAAGCCTTATCGATGAGGCTTGACAAATAATGAACCCTTAGATTGTACACTCCAATAAAAGGTTGATATTTACATACTCTGGCATTTGGGCTTCCTTTACCTTAACAAACTGTTATAATACATTTTTCTTCCCAAAACCTTTGTTTTTAGGACTCATAATTTCGGTGGGGGGCGGATTCTGGTTTTTTTTGTGTATAGGGTTTAGAAGTCTAACTTGTTACGGTTGAATGATGTTTAAAGATTAGAATTCTTAGGGAAAAGACATGGTGATCGTGATACTTGGTGTGCACAGACTTTGTTGCACTTGTGTAAGAGAGCACGATCTGTGTGTGTGTGTGTGTGTGTGTGTGTGTGTGTGTGTGTGTGTGTGTGTGTGTGTGTGTCATCACCTGCAATACACAGCCAGACAGGGAGTTGGATAGATCTGAGAACAGCTGAGCAGAGGATTATTGTACCATTTCACCCACTGAGCCAGGTAGAAATGAAAACTAGGTGAGTGAGGGACAAAGCATAAGCATGGCCTGGGGCGACCTGTAGCTCACCCAGTAAGAGCATGCGCCCCATAGGCTGAGGCCTTTGCTGCGTGTCATCCCCCATCTCTCCCACATTTCCTGTCTATCCACTGTTTCTCACTCTGAAATAAAGGGGGAAAAAAGCCCCAAAAAAATAATCTCAAAAAAAAATATTTTTAGAAGTCACTTCAAGAACTGACACTGTAATAAGGGTGACCATTACAACAATGACCACAACAATTCTATGCCTCTACCATTTATTTATAGGTGATTGTCCACATCAGCTGAGGGACACCACACACTGTATCAGTTCTCTTTGCTGCAGAGTTTATGGGAGGGATTAGAGCGGGTATGACACTTTCCACAAACACCCCTGACCAACACATACAATACACACATACAAACAAACAAAAGCATTTATAGAAGTGGCAGAGCACTATTTGTATTTTGACTCTGTCAGTTGTTACACTCAGTGTTGACTTTTTGTCTGATGAAACTTGTTAATAAGTATAATAAACTGGCTACAATATTACATCACCTGTGATGCAAAATGTTTGCAACTCTGCAATCGGGGCTAGATAGCATACATAATTACACAACTCACAAAAAGTTAGGGATATCTGGCTTTCGGGTGAAATTTATGGAAAATGTAAAAAGTTCAAGCTACAGTGGTATTATATCATGAAAGTAGGGCATGTAAGTAGAAGCATGCAATAATGATTTCCTCATCTCAAAAAATGTATTAAAACAAAAGCCAACAACAGTGGTGGGTATACCACAACAAAAAATGTCAATGTCTGAATAACTTGTCATGTGCCCTTGAGCATCAATTACAGCTTGACAACAACACCTCATGCTGTCCACAAGTCAAGTTATTGTCTGCTGAGGCATGGCTCCCCACTCTTCTTGAAGGGCAGCCCTCTGGTCATTGAGGTTCTGGGGTACAGAGTTACGGGCCTCAACACGGAGACTCAGCTGATCCCATAGGTTTTCTATGGGATTCAGGTCTGGAGAAAGTGAGGGCCACTCCATTTGAGGTACCCCAGTCTCCAGCAGCCGTTCCCTAATGATGCGACCTCGATGAGCTGGAGCATTGTCGTCCTGGAGTTGTGTGGCATTCATCATCTGGTTCCGCAGGGCACGGTTCACAATGAAGTGGTCATCTGTGTGGGATGTGGTCAATGGGTGTCCACTTCTATGCCTTTCTGTGACTCTTCCAGTCTCTCTGTATCTCTGTTGCAACCTGCTGATGACACTCTGTGACACTCTAAGCTCAGTGGCCACTTCCGTCTGAGAACATCCTGTTTGAAGCCTCGCAATGGCGAGGTACTGTTGATCAATTGTTAAGTGTCGTCTTGGTCTCATGATGTCAAAATGTGAACAGCATGATGAGGAGGACTGTTTAAATACCAATTCTAATTGAACCAAGAAATGTATTGGTCGATTCATGGATCAAACACCTGTTGTGAATTTTGCCGTTAAGCTCCTTGTTAGAGAACAGCAAGTTGTGCAGAAAGTACTGAAACATTGAACTGTTGGACATGCACATTCAAAAGTTTAGAGAAGGTCACATTAAGTTCACCTGTAAAGGTTATAGTGGATTTTAGGTTCATCCTGAAATTTCTCCCGAAAGCCGTATATCCCTGACTTTTTGTGAGTAGCGTATATACATTATATAAAAAACTTATTGTTGCTGTTACAATACAGCCAGATGTCCAATACCTTGCTTGTTTAGCTAAGTAGAAGTCAAAAGTAGGATATTAGGTCAATAGGTTATTGGTGAAATTGCACTTTTAGTAAACTTGAAGCTAGATTTGCAGTTTAGGGTTTCGGCAGCTTAAAATTAGCACAGTAGAATAGTTTTAATTTGTAAACCGGCAACTCTGCACCCATACATTGGGAAGGAATGCAAAGGTCAAAGGACCTGAGTGTTGTGACTATTTTGTAGCTCAGTGTTAAAGGAGTACATGTAAACAGTTTTGTTGTGGTTCACAGACTGGTATTACATTTTCCTTTGGTGCATGAAAACCTCTGTCCATCCTGGAAATAATCTTGAAGTCTATATGAGGATAATGCAGTGACCACCCTGACAGCAGATACCTCATTAACAAGCAGAAAGTCTCTACATTTTATGGAAGGATCCCCCTAGTGACAGTTTGACAGATACGACAAAGTGCTGTGCTTAAGTAGAGGAAGTTTTATTCTTAGGACACTTAGTCAGTAAGGAATGCATTGTACATACTGAGCTGCCGTACTTGGGAAGGCCATTGAGGAGACAGTTTTTCGGCATGAGGATTGTACACTGCATAGGAGCTTATCTCAGTTCTGTCCAAGTCTTGTTTAAGGTCGGATGGAAATCACCAAATGATTATTTAAATTTGGTAGCTCCCTATGTTAAAAAGGTTTCAGTTCAGCAGTCATATCTCAGGATGTCTAACGTCAAAACTTCCCACAAGTACTTAAAGGCTTGATGCCTTTAAGTACTTGTGGGAAGTTTTGACGTGCAAGGCTGCAAAATAATTTATGCTGTCATTTGCACTACCATAATTGTTAATTCTTAGCACCAATCTGGTGCAATTGGAAACTTTCTACAAAGAATATTTTGTACAATGCTAAGATTAATGAAAAGCCTATATGGTAGGAAATCACTCTGTGGTATACTTTGGGAAATGGTTTGCCATAATGTAATTTGTAGATTTCTCATTGTTGCCACCCTTGAGCCCCAGCTGCACTGTGGATTTAGGAGTCAGGGAATTCTTCCAAGACACATCAACAAATACAGGACCGGGATTAGGATGCTAATAGCAGTCAGTTACAAAGTACATTTGGTTGCATGAGCTCACAATAGTCGCTACTGGTCATACCAGACCAAAGTAGCTGCAAATGCCCTGAGTGTATTGAACTGAGCAAGGGTGTGTTTTACTGCTTGCAAATTCAACTTTCCATTTTTAAGAGGAAGAATGTGGTAATTAGTCTTTCAAAAGTTAGTCTCGCTTTAAAGACATTGTGTCGTGCAGTTTTTTGAAGTAACTTTTTATTTGATCTTGTGATTTCTGTTTAAAGTTGATTCTGTGATGTCAGTGGTACTAGCAGTGAGTGTCTATTCTTTCCCTTCGCTTCCCATGCATTGTGAATTATTCAGACAAAGTGCCCCAAAGCCCTGCTCTAATACAAGCTGAACTGGAGTGGGTGTATTATGAGTGGGTCTGAGTGGGAATATGCATCAGTGGTGCTTGACCAGTAGCTGACTCACAGATAAAAACACTGCTGCATAACAGCTTGACCCTTTTCTTTCAAATGGAACTCATCCAGAAACCAAAGAACAAGAAAACAGTCCACATACACGGACAAGTAGTATTGTAAACACCAAATGGTTATATTTAGAAATGAACACATAATTCAACCAGAAACAGATCATATTTACAATTTTACAAGAAAACGGTGAATTAGAAAACGTATCAGTAAACTGCTCGGTCAAATTAAAATACAAATACCATTTCCAAGTATACTTGAATACTTTTAAAAAACAACTTGTAAAGCTGTTACTGCAGTGCAAATTTCCAGTATATTTTCTTTTTCATGTGTAAGAATTCAGTTTTTGCCTGCTAAGCAACACCAACATGTTTTCATCTTGTGCTTTCATCACTCCATTATCATCATCATCATCATCATCATCATTACGCAGACTCCCCAATTTCCATGGCAATGTAGAGACCCCTTTTACGTCTGCTTGTATTATCGTAGATAATGTGGGACTTCCACCTGGAAAATGACAATGCTTTGTCAGTTTTAAATACAGGCAGTGAAGGCATTATTACAAATGAGAGGAATGGACATGAGTCAGTGGTCCTGAATGAGTAACATCGAAAAGTTGGCAATGACTTCTGAGCCATGGGTAGGCTACAAGAATGTTTTCAAACCACATTTTCCATGAAATGGCCTGTTTTTATAACGTGTTTGCATCAAATGTTCAAGCAACTTTTAGTCATACATTTAAGGAAAGTCAAGAGTTACCGAGAAAGATAGCACCCTCATGTCTGTATGATAGGCTATAGCTAGCAACCAGTTAGCTTAGCCTAACACGAAGACCAGAAACAGAGGGAAGCAGCTAGCTAACATGTTAAATCTGGTTTATTTAATCAATACAGAAACAAAAGTGTCAAAATAACAGTTTGAGGCTTTAATAGATATAATATGGTAATTAGTGAGTTTTACAGGAGCTGCTATAGTATAGGTGGATTTTGTCACCTTTAGACGGAACCAGGCAAGCTGTTTCCCCCTGTTTCTTGTCTTTGTGATAAGCTTAGCTAACCCGCTGCTGGCCATGTACACTAATTGTAGCCTTTTTATATTGTGCTTTTTAAAAGGGGATTTTTGAGGAATCATGATTGCTGTATGTTATTCAGTATAATATTTAAAATATCATCTTTCTTGATAAGCTTGCAAACCAGGACATTGCATCAAATCTATGCGTCCTCAGTGGTGTCAACAGATGAAGTGTTAGTGGGCTGTTTTTGTTGGATGTGTGTTGTTGGTGTGTGCTGTGGTAACGTGTCATATCTGTCTTTGTCAAAGCTCCACTGAACAGTTTCTATAAATACCGTCACTAAGTGGCAGGAATTTTACAGCTAGGAGACCCTGCCATCTGAGGCCTCAGCTGATTTTCCACTCCAACAATGTAACAAGCTGTGCTAAAGCATCAGCCAAGGTAATACTTCATTCTCTTCTCTAAGATAAAAAAAAAAAAGATTCAGATGCATCAATTTCCTTTACAGTTAAATTTAAAAAATGTTTTTAGATGAGATAAACATGATGCTCTCTTATTTGTCTCGTTGTCTTTGTTTTCTATCCTTCTTTCTTTCTCTGTATCAGCTTATCTTCCTCTTCAGGGTTATACCACTTGACCGGCTTGGCTGACATTAATATTGGCTGTAATTGGCATTGTGATCAGATCACAGTGCTGGCTGGTGGTAAGCAGCCTTTTGCCTGCCTACCCCAGTGTAGAGACAGAACATACCATGACTCAGACACCACTGACTTTGTGTCACCTTCATCTAAATTAACTTCCTACTTGTTCAGTTTGCCTGTAGGTGCCCTTAATGCAGTTTTGCATTAAGTACATTGCTTGACTGCTTGCGGAGGAGGAATGTTCTTCAATACATTTCTAAATAATCCAACTTCAATCTGATATAGTATTTAGGGGACAATACCACTGTTAATAAGATTGGAAATAAGTTTTTTTGTTGAATAAATCCATCCACTCACCCGTTTCAGGCTGCAGGTGCTGCTGTTGCGAATGGACTCCATCAGTTGGTCGTGGGCTGACCTTATTGGCGTGGATGGCCTGCTGTGCTCCTCCCCTCGCCTCTCCACCGACATAGGCCTCAGTGCGTTCTTGAGCTCCTTCAGGATGCTACTCGTCTCGTCTTTCCCCGACTCCTTCCCCTTCTTGCCCTTCTTACCTTTTGTCTTTCTCACCTTCTTGCTGCCCGCCTCATGTGCCTTGATGACCTCCGCAATCATCCTGGTGGGCTTCTTCTCCCGCTGCGGGGGAGGCGGCAATGGGGGAGGAGGTGGGGGAGGAGGAGGTGGTGGAGGGGGAGGAGGTGGAGCAGGAGGAGTATGTTTTTTAGCCAGGTCACTCCGGGGAAGTTTGGGTGAGGACCAAGGTGAGGCTCTGGGTGAGCTGTAAGGTGATGAACGAGGAGTTCCTTTCTAGAGACAGAGAGAGGAAAATGGATGATTACAAATGCATTTAGAACTAGAAAAGGTTACATGTGTAAACACTAAGCAGGGTAAAATGTCCTAAGTTTTGTTTGCATGTGAGATGTTGTATAGGAGTTGCAAATCAGATTTAAGCATTCAAAGTAGTTGAAGCATCAATTGAAGCACTAAAGTGTGTGCAGTGAGCTGAAACGTAAAGAATTTGAAAGAGCTGAGGCCTCATTTGAAGTGTAATCAGTGAAAGCATGTTTTTAATCATTCAAAATGTAAGTTTAACTGTAAATGATAAAAATAAACTGAAATTTGGAGCACCGGAGATCCAAAATGTGTGCATTGTCAACAAATAATTTAGTTGAAGTGACAGTTTGTATGCAAACAACCAGTTGAACTGACAAGAGTAAGAGAAGAGAAAGCAGTTGAAATGTTATTTGACAAATAAGCACTGAAAGTATGCCTACCATATATAACTAGTCCACCTTTTGTCAAAGTTGCATATCATTAGCATATAGCTTGTTAGCTGAAGAGCTTGTCAGTGTTTGTCACAGAGATGTGGACGTTGAAAACAGTAATGTAGAAGGATAATCCTATTTTATTATACATCTTCTCGTAATGGAGCAAAGTTACATACCAGTGCAGTGGTTCTGGGGTTAACAGCTCCATCTGGCGCCCCCTGTTGGCTCTGCTGCTGTTTCTGCTCCTGCAGCCGTTTCTGTCTCTTGCGGTCCTGGTTCCTGGTGAGGATCCCCGTCATGCTCATCCTGGGACCAGGCAGGTTAAACTGGTAGCCCAGCTTGATCAAAGTGTAGTTTTCCCTCAGTATCTTCACCATCTCCATCTCTACCTGTGGGGGGAAGTTGTTAAACCTGGTTACACCATGCACATGCAGGTAGACAAGAAGAACTGCTAACCAGAGATTGGTTGCTTAGTGAAGATTTGTTTGATTGAGACAAAATGGGAAGTGAGTGAGGAGCAACTAACCTGTCCTCCACACATGTGTCTCTGATTGTGAAACCGAAGCTCAGTCAGGGTGTTGTTTCCAGGAAGTGCTTGAACCAGCGCCATCACACCCTTTCCAGTCACATAGTTGGACTCTATATTCAGACTAGTGATGGACGAGTTCTCCCTCAGCATCTTAGCAATGGCCAGAGCCACAGGGTCGTCGGCCCGGGTGTTGGCGAGGCTGAAGACCCGCACGTGTGTGTTGGACCTCAGTGCTTCAGCAAATCGGATTAGGGTTTCCTATAAAGTAAATTATAATATTCTCAGCATGAAAGCATATAGACAGAGACGGTTTAGAGCTGAGATGCCCCAACTCAGAGGAATTTTCTGTAGCTGTGTCACGTGGGTTTCACCACTGCCACACGTCTGTAGGAGACCTACAGCAGGTCCTGAGTATTGATCCCAATGGGAGAAGTGAACGTAAACACAGATTATGACTGATTATTTCGCCCTGTAATCACCAAAAAAATATTGGACCAAATTTTCAGAAGCCACATGTCCCCTTTTGACACGAAAATGGCATTTATCAGACGGACAAATCAGGAGTATACTTTGTTTGCGACCTGTTTTTGTCTCAGCAACAAACTTGTGAGATCTGGCAACACGGACAGGCTAAAGTCATCTAACGTTTGTGAACGCCACACACAAGTTATTTTCGTAATGCTAAATATGGCTTTTAGCTGTGTAAATATGTTATGTCAGTAAAAGAAAATATAAATATGTGATGCAAATAACTTTTCGTCCATCCACATGACGTTCACTACACTTAAAAACGAGGCCATGCCCACTTAGGAGACAGGAAGTGTTTCATACCTTTGGGGCAGCATGTAATGTGCTATCTTTAGTTATAGAGAATCTTTGATGTAGAATGTCATTTGACCTTTATTGCAACAAAAAAAAGATATACCACACTGAAACTTTGAAACAAAGAGCTTTAAAATGTGTTTAATGGTAAAATGGTAGTTTAAGGACTATTGGGAAATACTTTTCACTTGACACCAGCCCCTGCCCCTACCACCACCACGTCAGAGAATCCCTGAAGACATTTAACACTTCAGTAAGGCCAGTGTTTACCAAGTCGACACAAAGGTCATCCTCCACTCCACCATAATGATTAAAATAACCTTCTTAGCTACTACTTGCCATTGAGTAAACCACAAGAACAAATAAACCATGTTTTTGTTGATTTTCAGTCATAAAATGTGGTTGAGCCAAATATGTAACTATGCCCCTCATTAGATAACCATGGCAAGACGCCTGGTTCTAGAAATAAGCTGGCAAAAGTTACTCAACAGTAAAGAGTAAGGTGCTAGTAAGCACATCTTCCACTGAACAAACTCAAACCACACTTCAAAACTGATACCTAACGTTACCCAATGTTAATCCAGAATGCGTTTTTTGACCACTGTGTTTACACCTATTACTGATGTAAACAAACCTTTAAAGCTATAGTGCGTAGTTTCTGTCTCCCCCATGAGGAACTCTAAGTAATGACAACTACACACATTCGATGATCACGCACCACCCACACCCCTCCTCCACACAGTTGCTTGTAACCAAGGAGGACACGGAGGATTAAAAAAAACATGATGGACTCTTCACCAGAGGTAATTATCTTCACTCAAGCTTCTGCACGCCAAAGTCACCAGACTTTAGCCTGGTCCTACCAGACTCTGGTACATTTCATTTGTACAGAGAGTCTGGCCACTCTCCATTGACAAGTGTTAACTTCCTTGAAGGCGGGTACTCTGTTGAAGTTTAAAACTATTGGGTCTGCCCAGAGCCACTCTGGTACTGCCATAACCAATCGCTAACGTTTGGTCATGACGTCGGCTTAGCATCGCTAGCGTTCGCCTTAGCTACTCCTTCACCATTAGCGGAGCGAGCTTGAAAATCAAACTTTCCCCGAACTCCGTGGGGAGGAGGGCCACAACATCATGGCCACCAACAAAACTCAGCAAAGATTGTTCTTGCTCGGGAACTTCTGTAACTTCTGGATATTCGGCAGCGTTGCCACAACGGACCGAATGGCTTCGCTCGCATCTTTCTCCGCTGCCATTACGGAACTACAACTCTAGCGCACAGCCTCAACGTCATCGTTCTCAGCTACTCCCTCTGTTCGCTGATTGGACCGCCAAAAATTTGGCTGGAGAAAACGCAAGACTATACCGCAAACATAGACTGTATATAAGAATGGACCAACAGATCCCGTTGCTCTGGACGGAGACCAGTGAAGGCCAATAGAAGCACTTTTCTGGTGATGGCTAGGGTTACTGCGCAGCCTCCAACTGAGAGAGACGACGTAAATGTGCCGTGAGCAACGTGTCTGAAAGTTGTAAGTCTTCTGGTAGCTGTGCCAAGAGAAATCTCAATCATTCCCAATCTTACAGAGACGGAGAGCGCAGGTATATGTAAGGAGATAACATAGGCACAGGCTAATTATTGCTAACTAAAATGCTAGTTAACATTAGTAATTACACTTAAACAGCTAATGTGAGACGAAATTGCCTGCACGCTTCTCCTGTACTATACGGTAATTCCTCTACTATGCGACAGTAAGTTGCGTGGTTATGACACAATCGTTAGCCTATTTTTACAAAAACGTCTGCTACAGAGCCATAACGTGAGGTACAAGGTAATGGAGCCTTTTATACATTGTCGTGTTTCTTTAGAAATAAACAATGGACAAATAGAGTCTTTAAATGCTTCAGATGTAAAGTTATTCGCTGTCAAAGTGGCGCCAAAATTAATGGCAGTCAATGGAATGCTAAGGTGAGACGATGGCTTTGTAGCATTAAAATGGCGCCATAGGAGGTTCGCGGTCCGAGGAGAGGCTTACCCCCTTGACCGCAAACCCAGACGTAGTACTGAAGGGAAATGAAAATTGAGCATAAGTACGTAGGAGGGCGGAGCCGGGCTAACCAGACTTCACCATTTTATAAATATACTGCAGCCATACTGAGAAATACAGAGAAAGTTTTGTTGGGCTGACATGCTTAATTAACTTTGTATCAACACCTTTGGCAATGGCTTCAATGTAATGGACGCCCATTAATATAAAATAGTTGCGCACTTTAGCTTTAACAATGTCTGCATTCGTACCTGTGAGATATCGTCAATGTTGTTGAGATTAACCTCTGTGAGTTCAGGGTCGTCACTAAGAGCTTGTTGGAGAGCTTCGTCGACAACTGTTGGGTTTCCGGTCGCGTTCGGGTCGGCAGGGGGAGGGGGAGGAGTCAGTCTCATAGGCTCCACCCTCTGCGGCTTCAGTAGCATCGGGGTTTCGGCCTGCGACGTCAAAGCCCCAGAATTCTTTGAGGGTTCAGGTTTTAATTTATTATCTTCTTCCTCATCTTCCTCCTCCTCCTCTTCCTCCTCCTCCTCCTCCTGATCTTCCTCCTCTGTTACAGCTTTCTCCTCTTCCTCACTCTCCTCTTCCTCTTCCTCCTCTTCCTCTTCATCTTCATCTTCCTGCTTTTGTGTTTCGTGCTTTTTCTGTTCTTTCTCATTTTCAACATCTTTTTCGTCCTCTGCTCCGCTGTTTTCTTCTGTCACACACTCCTCCTCTTCTTCTTCATCCTGTATTTTGATAAAATGATTCAGTGAAATGCAATACTGTAATTCTGAGTATTTGTTTTCTTAAAAACAAATAACATGTATATTGTGAAGCTAAATTAACGCAGATGGCTTTCAGGCAACTGTGGAATAAGGGGTAAATTGTTGTGATTTTCCTTTTAGTACTTTAAATGACTTCTAACTTTTTTTAAGCAATCTGTTTTAAGTTATATCTGATAAAACTTCAAACAAGCTGGCTTCGTCCTCAGGCACTTGTACAAATGCCAAGCAAATCTAATTAAATATCATTACTGACCTGTTTGGGGCTTCCTCCACCTATCTCATCCTCCAGCAATCTCTGTGTCTCATTTTCCCAATACTTCATGAGAGCCTCTCTGCTGAAGGTGCCTGTCGGGGTCTTGTCCGTCTGGTCTCTCTGTCTAAGTCCTATGGGCACGTTGGCGTCAGGATCAATGTCCACCAGCTCCTTTTCCAACTCAGCCAGCTCTTCAGGGCTGAGGGAAGCCAAGAGCTCGTCCTCATCGACATCTTCGTACTTACTCAACTCTCGGCGGTACCCAAAACAGCTCATGGCCAAAGCGTGATTAGCACAGACCGGTCAGTATGAGTTTAAACAACCACAGAAAGACCAGTTCTTGAGTTGCATGTGATTCAGTCTGGACCCCAAAATGAAGTAGGTGTGTGGGAGTAGAGGTTCCAACAAAAGACAAAGTCCACCGTGATGTTGCTGGAGATCCACGGACATGAGGGGCCCAGTTGAGGTGATCCTAGCCGGATGAAAGTGTTGGGACATCCAGTCTGAACCGGATCTATCCTGGCTGGCCGTGTTGCTGTGAGTGTGTGAGTGTGTGTTGGTGTCCTCTCCTCTCTAATCTCGCCAGCTGCTCTTTGGGCCTTAAGAGAGGGATCAGAAGGGAACGTACCAAAGTGTTGGCCCCATGATGCAGCGTCTTTTTTGGGAGACACTGCTCTGAGAGACAGAGCCACAAAAAGCATGTGAGCTCAGAGACTGTGGCCTGTCAACGTAGCAGTCTGTCACCATGGCCTGAGTGGCTTTGTTCACGGCCAAAAAAGACCAACTGGACTCAACAGAACAGAACTAGAAAGATAAACAGAGATAATGTGTCGCCAAAAAAGCTCGATCTCTGAATGGCCATCAGCAAAGAGGTGTCGGCAGGGATAAAGAAGATAGTTTAGGGCTGATAGTTGCATGGATGTGTTTTGATTTTTTTTGCAATAGATATGTGACTTCAGGACTTCAGATGGTTAAGTGACCAGGTCAGACTTCTTCAGTGTGAGCACTCAAATCCTGCCCAAATCAGATTTTTTTTGGGGGGTCAAGTGACCAGGTCAGACTTCTTTAGAAGTAGTGTGAACACTCAAATCTTGCCCAGATCTGATTTTTTCAAATCAGATTCAGACCACTTCCATATGTGGTCCTGAATCAGACCCAGGTCAACCCAAGGCGGACTTGATGCGACTTTTACGTCAATCTACATCGACATTTGTCACAATTATGCGCCGGCGGGAGTTAGCCCTAGATACAGACAGTAAAATTAAAAACTTGACTAGGCCTACAAAATGGAGAACAGTGATGGAGCAAGCCAATGGAGGGAGTGTGAGGTGTTAGACCTAATTAGTGTATGGGGAGATACTTCAATTCAATCAAAACTAGAAGGATCATACCGTATCCGTCTCCTCCTCAGCACCTGCTCATTAATGTTACGGCTACCATTACACCAACATTTTGAAATAAAAGCGAAAATGCTTACTTCCTCCATAATCCCTTACTTTAGTGCAACAGCGTGCTGCATCTGATGTCATTTTTATTGTTCTTTTGCGCATGCGGATAGGTTCGAAACCGCAAACAGTTCACACTGGAATCTGATATAGGCCACATTTTAAAAGGTAATGTGAAGAGCCAAACAAAAAATCGGATCTGAGCAAAAAATCCGAATTAAGCATTAAGACTTGCGGTGTGTGAACGTAGAATTCCCTGTCTAACTTTTCCTTGAGCAGAGGTCTAATTAGCGAGAAGCGAAAACACCTGCGTGGGTGTACATCGCATTTAATATTTGCAAGAAATTTACGCTCGACACAAATAGAAAGACAGCAGCTGGGCGACACCGAACTGTTTTGGTCAAAAGGAATAAAACTGGGACGGAAGCTGTAAGATGATAGAATGTGCTATGTCAGTGCAAAATATGTAGACTCCATAAAGAAAAGAGACATTTTAATTCTTCAATCCTGTGAAGAAAAATTCTTCTTTTGTGACATATAAAAGAAATAATAGACACTGTCACACACTGTAAGGCACTCAAGCTCATAACAACGTGACAAATGAAATGCAAAAGGACTTTGAGAGAAGATATATTCCCAATGGCTAAAAGAGTGGCTAGTGCTTTTTCATTAGTGTTTCAATCACACTTGTATAAATAGAATGTGTTTCACGTAGAGGAGAGATCATACAGGTCACTCTTTGTAGGTCAGGTAGTTCTTCAGTCTCGGAGGATATGGGACAGCAGCCACAGCTTCAGGGTCATTCAGCATCCTGAGGCTCATGTGACCTCTGATTACCAGACGACACAAGTGCTGCAGGGACCGTGGCTTGCCTGGGGACACGCAAACAAACCTCTAGTTACTTAACACGCCAATGGCTTAACATCATGGATCTTTAAAAAAAAAAAAAAAAGAAGAAGAAAAAAAAGTGATGGATTTGAAGTTTTACTCAGTATGTCAGAAATCTCATCCCACTCGGGCGTATTCTCCAGGACGCGTTTGAGGATGGGACAGATGTTGACGTGGCTGACGTAGTCCAGGAGCATCCTTACAACACTGCCGACCAGATGTGTGACCCACGGCACAGATACAAACTCGCAGAACTGAAAGAGGAAAAAGTCAGAGATGTGATTTATTGTATACGTTGGGTTATTGGCTCATTGATCAGTTGATTGGTCGCATGATGAACTGAGACTGTATTACGCTTCAATTACTTACTGAGATGACGTTAGGTCGACTGTAAATCTGGTAGGCTTGGTTATGGAGGTCAGTCCAGCTACTATCAATTTCTTCACTGTTACCATGGCAACAATGGAAACACCTACCAGAGACAGTGTTGCAGGGATGAAACATTAGAATGCCTAACAATTTTATACATTAACCTTTTAATTATTTCAGTGTTTGAATGAGCTTCACTGAAATTACTGTTTAAGGAATGCAACTTTAAACTTTACTGAAATCAAACATGTTAGAACTCTCTACATTTTACAGTTGGTAGACGTACCTGTAAGCTTGATATCCACTGTTGAGCAGCAACTGCAGCATGACAGGGTCCCTTAGGCTGTACTGCAGGGCAGTGGGGAACAGTGTGTTGTTGATCACTCTGAAGTAACAATTCACCTCTGCTCCATAGGACAGCAACAGCTGCACCAGCTCATACCTGGAAATGGCCAAACAGAGACATCAGAGGTTGCTGCTGCCGCCAGTACGTAAGTTATAATGAATGAGGACTTTACACACATATGTGCTGTATGCCACACACCTCTCAGCGCGTATAGCGACCAGGATGCATCGCAGTGGGTCCAGGTCAGGGTTTGCACCAGCTGCCAGCAGCATCTCAGCACAGGTTACATCACCGTTGGAAACAGCAAAGTACAGAGCAGTCTTCCTGAGGTCCCCGTAGTTCTCTTCAACAAGATTTACATCCGATCAGCAGCAAGTTTAAAAGATTTAAAAGAAGAAGCAGGAAAAATCAACTTACAGACAGTTAAAATGTTCTTGAGGTCAAAGTTGTTGGTAATGATGTTGCAAGCAGTGACCGTTTTAAAGTCGTCATTTGTGGTGCATGTTGGGACATTACGATCTAAGACCGGATAGACTTATAGGTCTTATCTTATTATCTTATATTAAATTAAGATTATTTTATCTTAATTTAAAGATGAATCTGTTTTTGAGCAAGTATATGTCAGAGAGAGTTTTGCTCTGTCCAACCAGAGATGTGTGTTTTCAGCAAGGCGTTGACATCATATCCTTTCCGAATTAGCAGCTCCAGACACTTGACCTGTCCCCCGTCAGCTGCTGAGTGGATGGGGTTCTGGCCTGAGAGACTGATAGCTCTTTTTGTGGTAATGGAGATGAGCATCCTCAGGACTCTACAGATTGAGAGAGGGGAGGGAGGGTGGGGGCAAACAGGAAGGGAGTGTGGGACAAACAGAGAAAAACAAATGCTAATAGAAGAAAACAGGACATCAAGAAAAATGTTCATTAGATTGTGGTTTGAGATACAGTGTTGTTCAGTGACGGAACTGCAAAACAGCGATAAACAGAAGGCTCTTTGTGGAAACCACCACAGTGAAAACACTGCAGAGCTGTGAGGTGCAGAGGAGAGACATGTTTCAGTGTGATCAATTTGGCTGCAAAGTTGGAGCAAAAGAATGTTAATTTGACTCCAGTAATTCCCTTCTGTCTGGAACTGTATTATCTTGTTAAACTCAGATATTCTCAAGCTTCAGGCATGAGAATATTGATATTTCTGGTGCTTCAGGATGGTTGGGTGCTCTGTTGCACGAAGGTCAGCTCACAGTATGTGTCCCTCATATGCAGCTCTGTGGATGGGCAGCAGGCAGGCGTAGCTGGCTATATTTGGGTCGGCTTCGTGGCGCAGGAGCAGCTCGACACAGTCCAGGTTTCCAGATCCAGATGCATCATACAGGACGGTGTCTCCATTGCTGGACTGGACATTCACGTCACCACCTAGTGGAGCACAGGGACAAATACAACAAGGTCTGATGAGGTAGACCAATTGTTGTGTGGTGTTACTCAACATACAAACATGACAGATGTGAAGAACACATGAAGCAACACAGTATTTTTTTTTCAGTGTATTACCATGCTGTATGAGTATCTCCAAGGCTTCAGTGTTGCCATATTCAGCTGCGATTCCCAGAGGAGTCACCCCATGCACGCCTCTGGCTGTTACTTTGGCTCCGTGTTGAAGCAGCAGCATCATGATAGCTGGACAACCCACCTGGTACAAGAGATAGGAAGCAAGGACATAATTGAGGAAGGAAAGATGGTAGAGAGGAATGAAGGAGAAAATGTGAACTTTATCCTGGATGTTGAGTTCTGATTCTCTCATGCTCTAGCTAGCCAGTATCAATGCAGCGCTGTTCACCTTTGCAGCTTCATGTGTGGCCGTCCACTTAGTGAGACACACCTGCTCCACAAAGGCCCCACCCATGACGAGGGCTACAACCATGTCGTATGATCTCTGTCTTACTGCTACAAAGTGTGGAAAATACAAGGTGATGCGGTACAAAGCCATAGTAATGAAGGATTTATTATTCACGAAGGAGGTGATTAAATAAAAGCTTTATTAGGCCAATGATTGCAGCAATTACTGATGTTTTACAGTTTTTGCCTATTGCTTACACACTTTTTGCAGAATTTGGCTCATTATGTCAAAACTCTACACACAAGCCAATCAGACATAGCACTTGGAGATTAACAACTCATGTCTATGCCAAAATGAAACACTGCCATCAAAACTTAACACTCCTTTTTTAAAATGAAATTCTTGCAACAAAACCATACACACAAGCACCATTTGAATTTCTCTTTCATATCACCAGCAACACACTGATGGGCTTTATAGAAAACACTGCAGTCTTTGTGTTTCTATTGTCATATTCTCAGGCTCAGTCTTCTGTGAAACTCAGAAGTAGTATTTTATGTAGGGATGTCCCGATCAGGTTTTTTTGCCCTCGAGTCCGAGTCCGAGTCATTTGATTTTGAGTATCTACCGATACCGAGTCCTGATCCGATACTTCTATAATATATAAAAAAAGAATAAATAAGAGCGAAAAAACAGATCCAGGATGTTTCTTATTTTTTTATTTAATTCACCTTATTTTAACATTCAACAACTCTGTTAACAAACAGAGCACTTCTGTTACATATCTCACAGTTTGCTATGGCAATGTTGTTGTCATCAACTTTATAATACCTCCAGACCGCAGACATACTCGCGCTTTTCGCTTCAAGCTGCTTCCGTGTTCTACTTTGCCGGCATTTAACCAATAGCGTCTCTGCAACAAAGTGATGTCATGCTGCACGCGTTTCTGTGTGGAGTCAAAAGGTCTAACTCTGTGCCACCGCATAACTATAGATGTGTTAAAAAATAATGACAATATATATACATATATATCCGAGTCCTGATCGGGAGGTAACGTCCGATTCCGATCGAGTCTGAAACCATGTGATCGGGCCCAATTTCCGATCACATGATCGGATCTGGACATCCCTAATTTTATGCAGTAATCAAACAAGAGTTTTTACAAAGAACAAACATTCTTACAGAAATAAAGAAAAATAGAATCACAAATCATCAAATTTAGCAACAAAACAAAAACAATAACTGGATAAATTGCTATTGGGATACTTGTTTTGTGTGTGTGTGTGTGTGTGTGTGTGTGTGTGTGTGTGTGTGTGTGTGTGTGTGTGTGTGTTTGTGTGTTTGTGTGCGTGCGTGCGTGCGTGCGTGCTTGCGTGCGTGTGTGCATGCGTGCGTGCGTGTTACCAATCAGCAGAGGCGACTCATTCCTGCTGTTGGTGTTGTGCGGTGATGCTCCGTGCTGCAGCAGCATCCTGACATTTTCCACCAGGCCGGCCTCTGCTGCCAGAGTCAGAGACGTGTCCCCATCATCTGTCGGCTCCTCCAGGGTCAGGTCTGTAGATGTCAACACTGCTACAAAAACATCAATAAGAATTTTTTTAAGTTAGAAATATACACACTCTACCTACGTCACTGGATTTTTATCAAAGTGCAGATGCTAGATGCTCTTTTGTTAGACTTTACGCCCCAGCCTGTTGCACTGAGATCTCACCCTGCAGCACCACATACAGGACGTCTTGCTGTGGCTGCACAGCTGCTGCATGCAGAGGCAGCCGGCCCCTGCTGTCGCTCTCTCTGAAGGCAGACACACAACCTGACAGCTCCTGCAGCCCATACACATCACCTGTGGAGAAACAGCAAAGAGCCATGCAGGACACACAGGGAAACTTTGTAATATTCATGGAGTGAATACAAGCAAGTGAGTTCATACGCACAGACATGAACACAAAAACAAACATTTGTATTCATTTGTAGGTTGCTTTTGTTTACTTTAGTATGAATAAAATGACTCTAATTACAACTTGCACATATTATTGTGCTAAAACTATTATAGACAGGGTAAAAAAAGGATGCTTACCCTTGTGAATGGCTGCCATTATCTTGACTAAGTCGTCACTGTTTGATTCCTTCCTAATGAACCAAAGGAAAACAGTAGGTCAAATAAAAGGTTTTACTCTAGAAAAACACTATTAGACAGCTTCACAACAGTGTAGCAGTTGATTACCCTTACATTATTTAATTCAGGATTTTTTTTAATTTTGAATCTACACATCCTTTGTGAAGTTTACTACCCCATCAATAAATTAGTGTTCATATTAAAGATCAAATAAGTAGCCCCATCCATAATGATGTAGACATTTTAGACTCATACCTGTTCGAACATGGCAGCTTGTGGGCATCTGGAATGCTCTCTCGAATGGCAAACTCGATAAGTTCCTCATTTATGCTTTCCTGTTCATCCATTCTATACGGAAGGACACAATGAGGATTCTTGTCATTAAAAACATGCTGACGTGCTGGTAACTCACAACGACTTAAAGTCACATGTGTACTTATTCCACGGCTGCAGGCATGCAACTTGTTTATCAGCAAAGGGCTGCTGGCACCATATCACCCCAGCTTGAAATGTCATATATGAGTACAGTAGTATAAACAGTAGTATAAATCTGTAACATCTGAGATGACACTACAAAATTAAAGTTGAATTTAAAGTTGAAATTTTTGTCAGATCAATCGGTCTCACCTGTTGATGTGAACGGGTGCCCTGGAGCACTCCAGCTTGCAGCCCGTGCGTTTTAGTTTAGTGTGGCCAGAGGCTGTCAGGGTTATATATAGATGTGACCTGCTATAGACGACCTGACTCAACACTATTCCGTTTTAACTTCCAACTCCTGAAAAACTTTCTTTTGGTATTTTCAATATGTAGCTGCTGTTGTGCATTTCTAAATCATTTCTGCATTTCTTCAATGTTATTATATAACATTTTAGAGGACTAACAGGCTAGAGTAGGCGCCCTGTCTCATAAGATTCCATCATAGAATGTTGACATAGAAGAGGGGGGGGGAGGGAGCGGGTGGGCGCTGTGAGCGCTGAGTGAGCAGGTACGAGCGTACAAGTAGTAAGTTGCCGTCTATGGAAAAAGAGCAAAGCAAAACAGCTGTTGGGGCTAAAAATAGAAAAAGAAAGAGGGAAAAGGAGATGACATGTTACAGTTTTTTACAGTTGCTAGGACGCATTTCTCAATACTTGGGTCACTTTTTCAAAACTCTTCACACAGTGAGCACAACAGAAGTATATGTGGGCTAAATTGTGGATCATTTATCATTGCTTTGGCACAAAATGCATTCAATGACTACATCTTTCACGTGACATTCATTCTTTTCTCACTTCAACACAACAACCGCCAAAACTCTATGTACCTACAGGCCAATGTAGCACATGCTAACATACTGTTTTCAAAACTGTTAAACTTAAGTTCAAAACAATAACATAATAAAAAAACTGAATAAGACAGCAATTTGCTACATTTCTACAGTAATATTGTAATGAAATATATTTCTAGCTAGCGTTTGCTAACACTGGGAATGTAGCAGCCAAATGGGGGTTTACGGCTACCTTACAATATGCAAAACCGAGGTTGCTGAGCTGAAAACTGATAAATATAAGGTAGCATGTACAATAAATGACAATAATCTGGAAAACATAACTAATGCTATAACTCTGGTTTACCATGGAATCATGCATAGATTTGCTACCAAACTTGGAGGCTTGCAAATGTCCATGTTAACAGACTGGCTAGTGTTTGCTAACTTAATGCAAACCAATGTTGCTAAACCCTATGATACCAATCCCATGCATGACATAACTCAATTTTCTTAAGGTCAAATAACAACTGGTAAATATAAGGTAGCATGCACAATAAATGACAAGAAGAAACATAAATAAATATGAAAAAAAGATATAAATATTTAAAATACAAAATGTGAATGTAATTTCTATAGCAGCACAACCTTACTGCATAATAGTTGTCTTATCTGATGCTATCACTAGGCTGATTTAAGAATTGAATTTAGGCTGCTATATTTAACAGTGAGTTCATTTTATTCAGGTGTGAGGATCAGGATCAGGAGGATGGTGGATCAGGAAAGACAGGGGAAGGCAACAGGTAGGGCTAACATTAGGTGGAAGTGTAGGGGGGGGCCACTTGATACCAACAGATTCATCTCTTAATATTATTGATATGGAAAAACTAATGAAAAATCTATTGGATAATGTTTGTTTGACAAGATGTCTTAGTGGAGAAGAACACAGGCAAGGAGTGAATGAGACAGACATGAGACCAGTGATGGCATAAAGTAGAGAGGAGACCACTGATGACATCAGGTAGGAGTTCTATTAGACCACACAAAACTAAATGTCCAGTATGGTTTGAAGTTCTGTTGACCAACCTATTCACTGTGTCCTTTTTTGGGGGAAGAAATAGTGCAGACAGAGATGGAAAGCCACTCACAGTTTGCAAATTTGTTGCTGCATACCCCTCTGACACAGGGTAGTTGCGCCACTGATCTCAAGGGTTAATCTTTTCTAATACATCACACTATTTTTCTGAATCTTCGCCTATGTGACTGGTATTGATTTAATAATAATGATAATAATTGGCCTTGACTTCCTAAATATAATGCAACTGTACTTTCTGCACATCTACTCTCTCACTCAAGCAATTCAATAACAGCATAGTGTATTTGAGTAAAACTTGGACAAAATAATGAAAACAATTCAATATAAATAGAAAAAACCTAAAATAATAAAGCAAATATGATGGCTGAAAATCAGCAAATCTTCCATCATTAACAATTTTCTGCTTTGGAAATAACCATGACATATTCTAAGCGAAATATTCCCTCTAGAGAACAAGGGCCCACTTTCTCCTGACGTAGAAATTGGTATGTGGGAGTTTATGGAAAAGTCTCAGACAGCGTCAATGTGTGACACAGTGACTCAGCCTGTAGGCGGCCTCTCCACCGCGTAAAAAGACTTCACCATCTGTCTGGAGTAGAAAGCAGACTGCCAGCCCATCCTCAAGTTTCACTACACGCTCGGACATCACGCACATACACACAATGAGCTCTGTCTTTGAACTGAAAACACTTCATTTAATGCACCGGATTTGAGCAGCCACGGATTTTTGCTCCATATGAGGAAGAAAGTAAGTAGTATAATTTCTCTTTTTTTTTTTTTTTTTTTTTTACATTTTTTTAGTTGTGTGTTGTGAAAGTGTAATACACTGATGCAGCTATATCCTACAGCTTAATTTTCATTTGGTTGTGCTTGTTAAATAGCAGAGTATTTGTATTTAGAGTAAGAATTCTTACATTTTTTTGTATATTCTTTGTGCCTTGTCAGCTTTATTCTTGCAATGAAAAACAATTGTATGATATCAGAAACATTACTAAGGATCTCACTGTGTTTCCACATCCACTTCCACACTTCTGAGTGTTTAATGAAATGTAGCCTATTTGATTTCTGCCATTCATTTAATGCATTAAGAGGTCAGTAACTGCTTCATATACTGCTGATGTTGCACCCTTGTAAAGGGAGGAGTAAAGTGTAAGGACACATGGACGCAGTTTGCTTTCACTCAGTATATTGAATAAGAGAGTTTAGCATGTGTTCTCCCAGAATCATTCTGCATATTTTACGAGAATGAAAATTCCTTTGAAGCAAACCACATTCCTGCCTGTCACCCTGGCAACTTTGAAGTCTGAAGTGGCTCTTTTTATTATGATTAAAGGGGTAAAATGGATCCACAGTCCAGTAGTTTGTATTTTGGATTAGGGCTTAAACTAACTACTATTTTCATTGCCGATTCATGTGCTGATTATTTTCAAGTTCTTTATTCCTATCATGTGTGCAACAATTACAGAGAAGCAGTTGTTGGCAATGAAAATCTTACACCTCAGGCACCCTCCAACAATGCTCATAAAATATCAATAAAAAAGAAAATCAAGTAAAAGCAACATCTGAATCTAAGACATCAAAAAATGCAAATTTATATATAGGGCTATGATATAAACAAAAAAATATAATTTTATAATAATTTTAAAGATTAATCGTTTATGTTAAAAACGGCAAATGTTTACATTTGAGTACCAGATAATGTTTGAATTATTTAATTTGATATACTATGAGACAAATGTGTAGAAGCTGTTAAAAATACTAAATTCAATTGGATCCACTGTTTGAGAAATAGATAATGCTCCGTTTTTTAACATATAGCATTTTATTACTGCATGCAATATATGCATGTGTGTATTTGCTTGTTTGATTTAACAAGCCTCAACGAAGGGACTCAAGAATGTATCTTCAAAATATTTGATTTACGGAGGCTTGATCTGCTGTACTGAAATAGTGATGGTGTTTCCTATTCAAAGACATGATCCGGGTACCACTGAGCAAGGCACTGTGGGCGTCAGGTGTGGTTTCACTGGTCACCTTCCAGGTGTAAATTTATAACTGGATTATTGTAAAATAGGGTGATGCCAAAACGCATTAAAGCATAAATAGCAGTTAAACAATACTTTAAACTGTATACTATATATTAACTGTATATTGTATGAATTTACAGTATCACATTTATATGTTTTTTTTTTCTGTGTTTTAGATCTTGAAAGCACCTTGTCTCCTCTTGAGTCTGTTCACAAGTTTGAATCTCTGCTCCGGAAAATTTGGGACGCCGATAACTGACGATGTGAGCAAGCTGTCATTATTGGTGAGATTACTGAGTTGCAGGCTTGATATCACATTCACACAATCTCCTAGTATGTGTGTCTGCATGTTAAAAACAGTCCCCATGAGATTCTGACATCTTGTAGCCTATCACTGACATTATGTTGCAAAACCTTCTCTCTGTCATTCTCTCCGTTGTAGAAGCAGAATATCCCGTCTGATTATGAGATTCCTGTTAGTTACATTCCCAAAGAAGTGGTATGTATGAAGACGTGAAAGCAGAAATAATGTGAAACAGATCATGTAATGTGGAACAAAGGATGACAATTTATTTTGGTACCTACATCTCCAGGCTGGCACGTGCTGGGTGGTGTTAAATATCTATCCTTTGGAGCAAAGTCTTCGGAAGCTGGCCAACATGTTTGGTGCCATCTCCTCCAACAAAGAAAACATAATTGTCTTCATTGCGATGCTGAAGAGTTTACGCTTCACCTTTAACCATGAGGAACTGGTAAGTATTCATGATGGATTGTGCAAATACAAGCACTGCAGCTCAGTTTTAGGGAGGAGTGCGTAATATTTTGGACATTTTGGGACTGCTTTGCACATTTAATTGTGTAATTGAGTAATTTCAGGATTGCCTGTTGTCTGATCTCCCAGGAAACAGCGATGCAAGTGTTTCAGTGTCACTATCGGGAAGGGAGCTTAATGTCTGGTCTTTATTTTGACTACATCAAAGATGTCTTACATGCAGCCTCTCAAGGAACATCTGGCTTGTCATGCAAGCCACCACCGTGCCTTAATCCACATCAAACACCAGGTACAATCATTCGTTTCCTTTTACATTTTTAATGGATGCCTCAACAACTAAAGCAGCTTTTAGAGGCATATTAGTGGTTAGATATTGATTTTGGGTCAAGGACACACAGCTGGGGATAGGAACCAGATATGAAACCATGAACACACAGCCAATACAGTTAATTAAAGGTCAGTATATATAATTATAAGAACGTCTCATGCAGCTAGTAGTACTTGTAAAAGCCTGCTAAGACAGTTCTGCCACTAGACATCTCAAAAGAGAACCAAGGTGATTTTTGAGTGACAGAACCACCAGAATCCTCTCTACAATTAAAAAAAATAAACATCAAGAGCATTGGCGTACCCACCCACTATCAGATTTCTGTTACTGTAGTCTGTAAAAATTCCAATAAAATGTTCCTGTTCCAGGGGGTCAGAAGGAGGGTCGTGACAGCTGGTCCAAGAGAACTCCCTTGCTTCTGGCTCTCATCCCCTTCACAGCTTGTGTTGTTATCGTCGTGTGGCTGGTGAGTAAGTGAACCATCTCAATGTGGTTTAACTACTTTTGGTGAAATGTGGAAATTTTCAAATAATCTATATGAAGATACACATACAGGAAATACAGAGACATATTTTTAATCATTGAACAGGCTGAATAGTCATAACATTGGTGTTTCCTTAACTTTTCAAGTTCTAAATTTGAATTTGTCCTATACTTTGGTTTATGGAGTTAAGTGCTTTTTTAGAAATTAGAAAATGCTAGCATTCTAACACAGTAAACTAAAATGGTGAGGATGGTAAACATCTCTGCTAAACATTAGCATGTTATTATGCGGATGTTAGCATTTAGCTCAAAGCACCACTGCCACACAGAGCTGCTAGCGTGGCTGTAGACTCTCTGGCAATGTTCCTGCCATTGTAAAAGCTCCTTTTATGCTCCTTTATTGAGTATATTGGAACACAGTTATCACAGATAATTGCATGTATGTTTAAAAGGGCAATGATGTCAAACTCAAAAGGCATGAATACATTCAATACCACAATGAGCACTTATTGCAATTTCTTCAGCATGGCCTTCCAACTCTTCTAGAATGTAATATTCAGCCGGGAGCCATTTTACAATTAGTTATTCAGAGAGGATGATATCTCGGGTATATATTATAGATTGCATATACCATATTATAGTGGGTCTCTTGGTTTTTTTGTAATATTATGAGAAACCTAAGATCCCACATCTAAAAATACTCTCCTTGGTTGTAAATTGTCCATCAACTACACTGACTCTTGTGCCTTTTGGTTACTGTGGGTCAGCTCCATTAAGCCCACATGATAATGTGCATCATTTTCATGAGCACTTCCGGGAAGCAATTCTTGTAAAGCTAAGTGTTCATCAAATATTCAGCAGTACTTTGTGGCTCTGTTATTACCTAAAGTAATGATTTCCGCTTTGGAGATTTATTATCCATATAATATATAATCATATTATCATTTGTTCAACATAGAAAACTGGATAGAAGGACGCTGTTCAGACTATGAGTGGGATTATCTATCTTTTTTTTTATTTTTAGGTCAAGTCTGGGAGGTTTTTACCAGTGTGCAACGCTGAAAATAGCCAAATGGCACCTTCTAATATGATCCCAACTGTGTCTATCTCCATCCCACTTCAAACACTCACCCACGCTGCTGACACTCAGCCAGTGGGGGAGATTGTTCCTGAACATGAGAGCGGATGAAGCATAATTAATAGAAAAGGGAAATCTGGACCGCGGTATAACAACTCACACTCCAGGTTGTTCTGTTAGTGGCAGGAGCCTGCTGGATAAACGAGTGTGGTTTGACACTCTTTCTCTGCTTCACTCATCTGAGTGCATGGACCCGAGCTACGAGAGAAAACTCACCTGCTGCGAAGGCAGGTGTGTCACAAAATTCCCCAGGCACTTCTAGCACTTAACCATCCAAAGAGTTTTTTTTGGGATCAGAGGAAGGACTTACTACAAAATGGCTGGTTATGTGCCAAAAATGGCTGGTTATGTGCCAAAATAGCTGGTTAACTACATTACCTGTCTTGTATTGGCCAATGTTTAAAAGCATTTGGTTAGCCTTCTCTGAAGTTGCTTTTTTATTATTTTTTCATTTCTGCCAGTCTGGACTGTTGCCATGCACCAGTTTTGCGATGTGTTCAAATGTATCACCGGAGCCTCGAATCAAAATGATATCACTCTGTTTGGAAGACATAATTTCATTCTGAGATGAGACTCCTGTCAGTAATTTGTTGGCTGTGTCCTGGTGGTTACAAAGATGTCCTTTCCTTGCTGTAGAGTCGACAGTCACACCAAATCCCAACCTGCTCCTGTATTCTGACTTCTACCGAAATGCATTAGGGGTATATGCGAAGAAGTATCAATACTGCTTTTTGTTAATGCATCAAAAGTAAAGTGCATTTGATCTCGTGCAGCTTGTCTTGTACTTGTTGTTGACATTATTCTGATCTGTCACAAATTGCAAATCTGCCTGTCACAAACAACATGCCGGGCACTTCAACAAGCGTCCTACTTTGTGTATCAAAGATCTGACCAGATGGCAGATAGCCATCGCCAGAGGCACTTTGAATCCCGTCATTGTATTTCAAAGCTGTTGCCAAGTGATCTATAGCTGCTGCTCAGCCACAGTGAGTGTGTTTTTAATGCCTTATTCACTGAGTCAATCATCTTCAGTCATGAGAACATGACTCCCCAAGTGCGAGCGCTCTTGTACTGTATGTGTCAGAGAGAGGGAGTGAGTGGCAAGGCAGACAGGACGCGTGAAAGTGAGGGTGATAGGGATAGATAGATGGATGGACGGATGAGCTCAGTGAGAAGCATAAGGAGGGCTTGTTCTCGCCACAAAAGAACTGGCCGTAGGCTGGAGGAAATGCCAGTTACAAACACGACTGATGTCGGCAGATCCCTATGAATCAACAGGCTAAGAATCTTTCCAGACCGCAGGCTGTGTAGCCTAATCTGCAGGGATGGGAGGATGGTTATTATTTCAATAACTGTTTTCTGTATTTTAATGATTTACTTCCAAAACACATCAATGAAATATGGAAATATACATCTTTATTAAAATGTTTTGACATTGTAGGCAAGGTCTACAACTTTCTGTCAACCCCTCCTCAACAACTGTGCTGTCTTTCTGGTGACCAATTTTAATTTTTGTATTTTTGTGAAAATCTGTATTTGTATTGTACAGAAGATATTTAAGTTATTTTGTTACAAGATAAACTACTTACTAAATGTAATGAACTTTTTCTACAATTGTAATGTTGCAAAGAAAAATAGAGCAATTCAAGTCATGAATGTACAGGGGGTAGACAAAATACTGTGAACATTCCGGGAAAACTAATTATAACCTTGAAGTAACTAAATCATATTATTCTACGCCCTGCCTCTCAGTGATTATCCCTTACTAAGTGCAAAGTGTGCTACAGCTGTGGGTCATAAAGTTGGGTCAGTGACTTTTTATGAAATGTTTACATGATTTTGTCTACCCAATGCAAATGGCACGAGCAAAATCATGTTGTCAATATGTTGTATGTTCTGACCTATTTGTCATCAATGTAAATATCTATTCAATATTGGTTCATCATATTATTGTTTTCGGCAAAACAGTGAAACGCCAAGTCTGAATGATTCCTTGAAGTTCTTTTAATAAAAATTATAGAATGCACACTACTACTTCAAAGTTTACTTAACATTGACAACCATGGGCTTAAAAAAGGCCTCCAATCTTGGTTTTTGAAGTGATATATTTGGATTTACTCATACATATCTCAGAATAGAGATCATACATTCATGTACATTGTCTAATTTAATGCATTTTTTTCATTGCCATGGTTATTGATTGCACAAGTCACACAAGGAGTATTGCTTTTGAGCTGGAGCTTGTTATACTGTAACTCCCAATTTGTTTTCATTGAACATTTGACTACAGTTTTACTGTTACTTTTATTTTTTTAGTAAAACTTCATTTAGAATGAGTGTATGCACCAAACTCTCAGCATGGCAAACATTTCATTATTATAATTCATTATAAACTAGGTCATAATCATCACAAATTGTATGGCCACTTGCTTCTGTTTTTTTGTTCCTTCACTGTAAATTCAAAATGCAGTGCTTTTATTTTATATAGGAAGATCCGCCGGAAACACTCGGACTTTTGTTTTGGAAAGCCGCTACCCAGCGGTCGCCATTATTCTTCCTGGCTTGACTGTCGGAATAAAGACGGTTTAATACTTTTAAACATTATATTTCGGTGTTAACTACAACATTGTCGGCCTATTTGTGTAGGCGGTTGATTAACTCATGAATTGGCGACACAGCCTGGGCACAGAATGGAGAAACGATCTGATACCACAGGTAAGCTGCTACGCTAACGTTAGCAAGCTAACAGTAACGTTAGCTGACGCCGAGAACGGCGGTCAACAGATGAGATTCAACTAAAGCCATCTGTTGCTGTAAAGTGTCTGTTTGCTTTTAATCGCAGGTCAACGTGCGCGTAGCAAAGTCTGTTCGGTTAATTTGGTTGATAGTTAGCTAAAAGGCTTCTAAGGAAGACTATGGGAGGGACGGTCCAGGCTGCTTGCTTTCAAACTAAACCATCCTCCCCTCCAGATGTCCAGAATGGATCGGCCGCTGCGTCGTGTAATATCAACTATGACCATTCCCATACGCAGAAATACACATCCCACACCATCTAGTTCTCAAAGTTTGAATCTAACTCGGCTAACGTTACTGTTTGGCGCTCATTCTCTTAACAACTGCATGCACTAACATGCACACGCAAACGTGCACACTGCTTTCAAACCATCTGCAGTGATCGAAGCATGTCTTAGCACTGCAGCGCCCCCTAGAGCAGCTTCTGGCTCCACCTGCAAAGCCTTCTTCTTCTTCTTCTGGCTTTCCGGCAGACTAGAAGCCTTGCGGCAAATTGCTGCCTCTCACAGGACAGTTTCTGCTGTTGGTAGTTTGTACGAAACATACATTTTACAAACCAGATGGTCCTTATCATTTTTACTGATAGAGGGGGAGATTTACAATGTTCCTAAAGGGCAAGTTAGTCACAGCAGTGAAACAGCAACATGGGATGAAACACAAAGCACATTATAAACACATCTAGTTCAAAATAGAGTACACAAGTTAAAACTATTAAAACATTGTCCATGTGCTCATGCAACATTTTCCGCGTACGATTTAGTTGATGGCAGAGATTATAATTTTTTTTATGTCAATGGTTAATGGGACACTAAAAGGGAGCTAGATGCTGAAACTCTCACACAGTTCATTCTGTGACACGCCTTTTCTGTGAGGTGTCAGGTCAGTGGTTTTGTTGCAGGTATTTAACAATCTATTCAGGACGTATTTCTGTTTAACAGAGTACCAACGGATAAAAGACAATATTAACTGATTTGATAAAAGATCTATAAAACAGACCTGTCAAAATGAAACTACAAAAAAAAAAAAATCAAAAAAATCTTAACTTTTATGTTATGTTCCATGCAGGTTTTGGAGGTTCCCTTCCCCTGTCCTCCCTTCGCTTGATGGCTTCCCCTCTGCAGCTGACATACTCATACATATGGCAGGTCATACGGCAGAGAAATGTGAAGCAGTACGGGAAAGTGGAGGAGTTTGTGACCATGGTGACGCAGACTGTTCCTGAGCTTATAAGCTTTAAGCAGACTGCACAGCTCATCTTGGGGTTGAGAGCAAGGGTAAGAGTTTATCACCTAGAGTGTGTGTGTGTGTGTCTGATTCAAAGAGTGAATTTAGTTACCACATACCTCCATCACACTGAGCTTGTGATGCTGTGTGCTCTCTACGATTCTATTATAGCATTCGTAAGATCGTCAAGATTTGTCACCTCAGGTCACTGAGCATCAAAGTGGATGTTCACACGACCACACTATGTTGATGAACTCCACGTGTTTCCTATTACAAACCACACACACCAAGAACAAAAAGAGTGTTTGAAGTTAAAGTTTTCATCCTCTTTTGAATGTAGTTATCTACCTCATTGGCTTCGCAGAATTTGTGCTTTCAAAATGGTCACCTTTGATATTGTGTTTGAGAGAGAAAGAAACAATATCTTGGAAAACCTCCTCAGCATATTCGAAATTAGAGCTGCAAAGAATTATCGATTTATTTAGTTGTCAATTATTAAATGAATCGCCAACTATTTTGATAATCGATTAATCGGTTTAAATGAAATAAAAAATTCTCTGATACCAGCTTTTTAAATGTGAATATTTTCATGTTTCTTCACTGCTCTATGACAGCTCACTGATATCTTTTGAGTTGTGGACAAGACATTTGAGCTTTTCATCTTGGGCTTGTTTTTTTAAAAGACCAAACAACTAATCGATTAATCAAGAAAATAAAAGACAGATTAATCGACAATGACAACAGTCGTTGGTTGCAGCCCTATTGGGAATATTTGATCCCTATTAGGAAAGCAGATAACCTGCAATTCTACTTTATGTTCATATGAAGTTAGCTTTTGTTTGATTTGTAATATGGTTTGTCTTATGACTATAACCTGTGTTTTCTTGTACTGTAGATCATTTTGGATTTGCTTCACAAAGACGGCCCACCAGATTCTAGGGCTATTCAAACTCTCATAAATAAGTTGAAGGTCTCTGCATCTTCAGGGGTAAGAATGTGAACATGAAACATACAGTTTTACCCCGTTTAAACACGGCTTGTGTTTATTTTTATTTAGCACACTAGACTCTAGAATCCGAATGTGGGAATTACACCTGAGTTACAGTATTTTCTGTGTTACAGAAGGACTCAGAAGTGGAGAAATCTCAAACAAACTTCATGGTGCTGGTCCAGAATCTGCTTAAAAACCCTGCTGAGAGGAAGCACTTCTTCCAGGTATCCATATCTGTCTTAATGTGGTATTAGACCGTCGTTGGTTGTTATCACAATGGCAAGCCGTTTTCCATTTTAAATGCACGCTTGCAGCTTTTTTAGATGTGGTAACATTAAAACACAGTGCATGTGGAGATATAGCACATTAAATCCATATATCTCTTTTGAAAAAAAAAAAAAAAAACGTGTTTGTCCCTCACAATTTCAGAGTCACATTGATGTTAAACTCCAACCTATTTATATCTCTGCAGGAAGTGTTCCCTGTTCAGTACGGCACAAAGTTCGATACAGCGCTTCAGGCTCTGACTGCAGGTCTGGTGTGCAAGCTGGAGCAAGTTCTTCCTGTTCCCAATCTCTCCCAGGTACGCGCATGTACATGGTGTTTTGACATTTACTCTGGTCACAACAGGGTGGGAGACAGGAAGTATCCTTTATATGATTGACGCCGATTTAGTGGCCAAATGCTTGAGCAAAGCACAGAGTTCATCCCCACTCTATAGGTAGTCAACAAGAACAGAATGCCTGCAAAATATATGAAATTCAAACTCCATACTTCTCTAGACACTGTAAGCCTTGTTGTAATGAAGCATCAGCCAAATTTTACCATGCAGATGTAGGTGAAAACTAAAATAGCTCTAAATACATTAAAACAATATAAAAAAATAAATCCATCTAAAGTCTCTCTGACTGGACCAATTCCAGACATTTTAGGGCCTGACTTTAAGATATTTGACATAATATAATTGAAGAAATTTAAAAAACCTTTTCAGGATCTGGATTAAGGAATTTGGTAATTATTTTTGAATGGTCGCCTTTTGATTAGCTGTTACAAGAAGCCTTATACAAGCAGGGGAAAGCTTCCTGAGGTGATAATCTGTATAACAGACGACAAAGACCTAAAAACATGATCCAACCTACGAGGTAAAAATAAATCTATACTAATAACTCATTCATTGTTTCCATTTCCTGCCTCGCAACCTCAGCTCGGTGCCATGATCGCAGCGGAGCCCTCGGTCCTGGAGGCATGTGGAGGCTTCATCCCAGACGCCGTGGACCTGAAGACTCTCCTCCTGCACCAGCAGGCCAAGGGACTCCTTGGTGTTAAAGGTATACTTAAGGTTGTTTGTATGAGCATGTGTTGAAATACAGACCGAAAAAGAAAATCATTAAATGAAGAAAAAAAAACAGTGAAAATGAATTTGACAAAGCCTTTTCCGTGTGTGTGCAGCAACCATCTCGTCCTCAGTGGGCAACTGTGTGCTCTCTTCACTCGCCTTCCGTCCCAAACCAGTAGAACCACCACCACCACCACCACCACCAGCAGCACCAGCAGCACCTCCAGCAGCACCAGAATCCCCAAAGCGATTAGAGGTCACCCTCAACGAAACCAGCCCAGCCTCCCTCAGTGACCCTGAAGACTTGGGAATGATGTCAGATGACTCTGACAGCCCAGCAGACGCTGCCACCGGACCACAGGGAGGAGGGCGATACAGTCATAAAACAGCTGGTGGCAGTGCTGAAAAGAAAAAGAGTGTCACAACAACAGCTCCGGGAGAGAATTTGGTGCAAGAGAAAAGTTGCACACTGAAACAGCCTGCCACAACTCTTCAAAGTGGAGAGGGGGGTGCAGCGCCAGAAGCACTAGATAAACCGGAACCACAGCGGCCTCCCTTGAAATCGATCCCTTTCCGGGTAGTTCAAATGCCGATGAAACCCGCTTCCCCCTTACAGAATGCAGGCAACGCCGGAACAAAAGACGGCCAAAAGCCTCACACTCAGCGAGTCACATTGCATCAGTGGGTGTCACAGATAGCCACCAACTCGCTCTCGCTCCCAGCGCTGCCACCACTTCCTCCGGCCAGGTTCAGTGCAGGTGATGACATGAAGCCAAGCATAAGGAGAAAAAAGCAAATCAGGCCGCCAGCTGACAGATTCACTTGCAGCGTGTGCGACAAAAGCTTCCCTTATCAGTCCAAGCTGATGGACCACGAGCGCATTCACACGGGAGAGAAGCCTTTCGTGTGCACGGCGTGCAACAAAAGCTTCCGGACCCAGGCGTTCCTCAACAACCACCTGAAGACCCACAGCACGGTGCGTCCTTACGCTTGCGGCCAGTGCGGGAAGTGTTTCACCAAATTGCAGAGCTTGACGAAGCACATGCTGGCCCACAGTGGCCAAAAGCCCTTCTACTGCAACATCTGCAACAAGGGCTTCACGCAGTCCACCTACTTCAAAAGGCACATGGAGTGCCACACGAGCCAGATGACGTTCCCCTGCAAGCACTGCAGCAAAAGCTTCCCCACGGCTTTCAAGCTGTCGAACCACGAGCGCTGGCACACCAGGGATCGCCCTCACATGTGCGAGCGCTGCGGGAAGAGATTCCTCGTCCCCAGCTTGCTGAAGAGACACATGGGCTACCACATCGGCGACCGTCAGTATCTCTGCTCCCAGTGCGGAAAGACCTTTGTCTATTTGTCTGACCTGAAGAGGCACCAGCAAGACCACGTGCCCAAAGCGAAGATCCCTTGCCCTGTTTGCCAAAAGAAGTTCTCCAGCAAGTACTGCCTGAGGGTTCACCTGAGGATCCACACCAGAGAGAGGCCCTACCGCTGCTCCATATGCGACAAGACCTTCACTCAGGTCGGGAATCTGAAGGTCCACATCAGGTTACACACCAACGAGCGCCCGTTCAGCTGCGACGTGTGCGGCAAGACCTACAAGTTGGCGTCCCACCTGAACGTCCACAAAAGGACTCACACGTGCAAGAAGCCCTGGACGTGTGACACATGCGGGAAGGGATTCTCCGTCCCCGGCCTTCTGAAGAAGCACGAGCAGCTGCATACGAGGGACGCAAACCCTGACTTCGCCGCTAAACGGAGGCACAGGGGTAAGCACAAGAAGCAGTCCCTCAAGAGGAAGTATGATGAGGAAGATGAGGGCAGCGATGATTATTAATCAAAGAAACCCATTTTGTATCGAATAAGGACGCTCTGATTAGGGGTTTCAGGGCTGATCACTGATATAGTTCAAATTAGCTAAGATAGTTACTGCATAAATGACCCTTTGAACCATGTCATTTTCAAAGTGTTCAAGATGTTTTAGCTTGTGGTGAAGATCAGGTCACCATGAAAACACATTTTGAATGATGCGAGAATCTTTTTTTTTTTTTTTAAAGACGACCATCTTGAGTTCTAACTTGAGTTGTGATGGGTGGCCGGCTCCAGCCGTTGCCGGGCCAGCTGGAGCATCTCAACTAAAGCCCATTATTTTACTGTAATCACTGCTGTTTTTCGTATAATAAGGTGATGTGACAAAATGATGTTAGGAAATTAAGTTACCCTAAGCTGTCACATTTAAAAAGATATAAGGTTAGCAACAGAGCATTTCTGATCATTTCCCGATCCGTTTTGGAGTTGTTAGTAGTTGGTTATCATTTTCATTACAAAAAACCTGCCATGGTTTAAAATAAATGTTTTCTTCGAAACATGCTACGTGAAAGTAGCCAACATTTAAAAAAAACTGGGCATCATGTAAACAATACAACTAAAGTATTTCAATGCATGTGACTAGATACTTTGTCTGCTATATAATAAAATGTTGTAGTGTCTCTAGGAAACATTGTATCTGTGTTACCATATCCTTGTGGAAGCTGTAGAGATTTAAAACTACTTTTACCATTGGGTTTTTTATGTAACCCTGAATTATAAACATTACTCTGCTTTTATTTTAGAGAGAAAAATGCTGATTTGTGTAGATTAGGATTTCACTTTTTTTCCAGGAGTAGATGCAGTGTTGTTGCTCTAATGGTGTTGAAATAACAAGGAAATAGCTCGGACACAAACATTATGCAAATGTTTGATGAGGTTGTGTTGTGAATCCTGTCTTTCCCATTACTTATCCTATTGTGAGCAGCCATGTATACACGCTATTATTTTGAGATTTTGCAGAAAAATAAATGCACATAGCAAAGGACTGTTGTCTTACTGGTTGTTTTTTTTGTGAAATTTGTTATTTCCAAAGAAACAGAATGAATGAATTATATTTCTATGGTTATTTCACTGCAGTCTTGACCAAACTACTCATCATGAGCATTAAATAAACCTAAATAGGGGTTTATGTTTAATCAGTCAGGCAATCAGTCAGGTTAACCTCACTGATTAGCATACCTTCTACTTTGGTAAACGGGTCATAAGTTTATCTTTGCACTCTAAAGTGTTCTGTGTTGTGTTTTACTTTGGTATAAATAACATATTTAAGAGAAAAGTGGGTTACTACAGTTATTTGTACATGCACACATGAAGGTAGGCCTACCTGCTTGATTAAAAAAAGAGCAGCAGCAGGTTGAATGGCTGTGGTATCATAACAAAATATTGTGGTGGTTAGATGGCTGTGTTATAATAACAAAATGTCTTGTGTTCACACAGCCATCTAATCACACCTGTTGACATTCTTGTGAAATTGTTGTGTTATCATCACATAAGGTCTACACTGGCATTCAGACATTCTGAACTCCATTACCCCTCCTACCAGTTCGGCTAATATTAAAAAGATGCGGAAAAGGGAAAGACCCTGCCCTGAAGTAGGAGCTGAAAGAGTTACAGGAACTGCGGTCAGAGAGGAATTTAATAATCCCCAAATTAGTCCAGTCGGAACACGAGAAAAAAATGGGTTCTAGGAACTGCAAAAATACCATGGCAGGGTCTTTTCCCTTTTCCGACCTAGGTCTACGTTGATTGGTCCAACTTATAAGTCACGCCCCCACAGCGCGCCATCTGTAGAAGTCATGCCGTCTGTTTTAGCAAAACTGACTACTTAAATAATTACTTATTTACGTGAAGTACTACGAGAATGGACGGAATGCTGAACTCTGAAAAGTGGACTGATGCGGAGGTGAAGGCGCTGCTGGTCTTGTACGCCACCGAGGAGGTGCAGAGGAACCTGGGAGGATCCACAAAAAACATTAAAATCTTCGGGAAAATCTCCAGTGAGCTAGCGCAAATGGGGATTTACCACACGGTCAAGCAGTGCAGAGAGAAGGTGAAGAAGCTGAAACAAGACTACAAGAAGATAAAGGACCACAACAACCAGAGCGGTGCAAATCGCAAAACGAGCAAGTGGTACGCCACACTGGACGGTATTCTTGGCCACCGTCCACCATACTCTGGCAACGCCGCCACGAAGGACTCTGCCACCGGGTTCTTGCAGACGATCGTCGGCTCCGAGAACACTCCACCGTCGGATGAGATTCTTCAAGGTTGGTACTAATTTTATACTAAGCAGAATGTAAAGAAAGTGTGCCTTATAGGTTGTGAAATGTAAAAGAGGCGCAGAATAATATAGGCTAATTATAGGTGGCTTGAGCACAAGTGGCGCTAGAAACACTGTAGTCCCAGATGCTGTAGTCAACATAACTGTTGGACAACATAATCGTCACTCTTGCGCGACAAAATGCAAACCGCCATTTTTAAATATCCTATCGATTGCGACGGAGACCATCGAGCCTGTTTATGCTTTCAGCTTGTTTTGCTTGTTGTCTGAAATGTGGGCGCGCCACACCGTTCCGTGGACGGTTAACGAGGTGCAGACGTTCCTCAGCATCATGGGTGAAGAGGAAATACAGCGAGAGCTGGATGGAGCAGCGAGGAATAAAACGGTTTTTCAGCTCGTTTCTCGGCGCATGGCTGCCCACGGCTTCCATCGCACGTACGAGCAATGCAGGATAAAAAGTAAAAAGCTCAGGAGCGACTACAGGAGAATCAGGGACCTCAACAGTCAGAGGGGTGTAAATAGGAAAAGCTGGAGATGGTTCGACATGATGGACGCCATCTACGGCCACAGGCAGGCGAGCATTGGAAGAGAGGGGGGCATCGACTCGGCCACGGCTTTGCTGGAGTCCATGGTGCAGGCGCACGGTAGGCCCAAAGGCTGTTCTATACTTCTGCGTAAAATCTACGCCGTTGCTACGCACGTAGGTACGTGAAGAGACAAACCTAGGCAGTAGCCTGACGTGCCTGAGATAATATGGAGATGTCTGCTCTTTTCTAGCAAAAGAGATGGGATACACATTATATCAGGCCGTTTTTCACCTGATATAATGTGTATCCCCTCCCCTAACATGCAAAGGGTCTGTCCTGTCATCATGTGTGTTATTTTCTGAGTTTACCAGGTCACAATAAACAACCTGAGATAATATGGAGATGTCTGCTGTTTTCTAGCAAAAGTTACATAGGGGATACACATTATATCGGGCCATTATATTTTGTGTATCCCCTCTGTAAATTAGGTGAAAAACGGCCTGATATTTAACTTTTGCTAGAAAAGAGCAGACATCTCCATATTATTTCAGGTTGTTCACTGTGACCTGGTAAACACTGAAAATAACACACATGAGGAAAGGACCGACCCTTTGCATGTTAGGGAGGGGATACACATTATATCAGGTGAAGAACAGCCTGATATAATATGTATCCCCTATGTAACTTTTGCTAGAAAACAGCAGACATCATTATTTCATGTTGTTTATTGTGACCTGGTAAAGTCAGAAAATAACACATGTGATGACAGGACAGACCCTTTGCATGTTAGGGGAGGGGATACACATTATATCAGGTGAAAAACAGCCTGATATAATGTGTATCCCCCCTGTAACTTTTGCTAGAAAACAGCAGACATCACCATATTATCTCCTGTTGTTTATTGTGACCTGGTAAACACTGAAAATAACACACATGATGACAGGACAGACCCTTGCATGTTAGGGGAGGGGATACACATTATATCAGGTGAAAAAACGGCCTGATATGTTGTGTATCCCCTCTGTAACTTAAATGGTAGACAGGTGAACAAAGCGGTTAATTGAAAAGCCGTATTAAATTAAAGTAAAACAGAAATCACATTAGAGGGCAGAGAGGGACAGTTAGTAAAGATGAGGAAAAAATATTGTTCATAAACCTGCATGACTCGCATAGATAGGCCTATCAGTCGGCCTATGTGGCTAAGGTGCATTTAAACACTGTCGATTAATCCACAATAATAAACAACGCATTAAACAATTTACACGTTGCCTTAATGTAACAGACAAATGAACGTTTATGTAGATAAATGAGACCCTTGTTACTATGGAAAACCCTGTCAAGTCTTCCATGTCGCTATTTGTTCCATTTAAGAGGTGAATTCAAAGTGCAGCAGTTAAACTCCGCTCTGAGTGCACGCATGCGCCCGCGGCCAGGGGATACAAATCTTGGTGGGGATAAGTACCTTGGCACGACACTGGCTCGACAGGCCACTTACGTAGGCTACGTATGAGGTGAAAGCTCTGCGTGGCGCATCCGCAGAACCATAAAACAGTTTTGTTGTTTGTTTTGTTTGTAACGTTACTCTAGCATTGTACTTTTTTTAGGGAAAGCACATAACTTTAAGCCAAGCATATTTAACGTACTGTGCAAACCTGTGTAAAATATGTTACTGTTTTCTAACGTTAGCTACCGTTACACACAAGCTAGCGGGTGCCACTGCTAGGAAGCTAACTAGTGACCTATTGCGGGATGTTTACGTTTTGTTTTCTGTATTTGTTATTTAATTTAGTGTTGTAACAGTTGGTGTAGTTAACACTTGGTTTGTGTACCATTTCTGTTAAAGATTCCACGTCTACAAGAAACGACACAAGCGCTGGTTGTAAGGATTCAACCACCTCTTCCTCCGGTGATGTTAGTTTGGACACGCCTAATTCTCCGGCACCGACAACCTCCAGCAGCAACATGACGCCGCAGCGTCTAGTAATGGGTAAGAAATAAAAATTTCGCCATGGCAAAATGCTTGGTTTTAATCCATAATGAATTAATCAGACCCCCCAATCAGTGGTGGATGAAGTATTCAGATCCTTTTTAAAGGTCCCATGGCATGAAAATTTCACTTTATGAGGTTTTTTAACATTAATATGAGTTCCCCTAGCCTGCCTATGGTCTCCCAGTGGCTAGAAATGGCGATAGATGTAAACCAAGCCCTGGGTATCCTGCTCTGTTGTTGAGAAAATGAAAGCTCAGATGGGCCGATCTGGAATCTCCTCCTTATGACATCATAAGGAGGAAGGTTACCTCCCCTTTCTCTGCTTTGCCTGTCCAGAAAATTTGGCCCACCCACGAGAAAGAGAGAGAGACACAAGGGGGTAAGCTTCGCTCCAGAGCTCGAATCTCCTATGGCGCAATTTTGATGCTACAAAGCGATCACCCGACGTTAGCATTCCATTGACTGCCATTCATTTTGGCGTCACTTTGACAGCGAATAACTTTACATCTGAAGCGTTTAAAGACTTTATTTGTCCATTGTTTATTTCTAAAGAAACACGACAATGTATAAAAGGCTCCATTACCTTGTACCTCACGTAGCAGACGTTTTTGTAAAAATAGGCTAACGATTGTGTCATAACCACGCGACTTACTGTCGCATAGTAGAGGAATTACCGTATAGTACAGGAGAAGCTCGCAGGCAGTTTGGACTTACATTAGCTGTTTAAGTGTAATTACTAATGTTAACTAGCATTTTAGTTAGCAATAATTAGCCTGTGTCCACGTTATCTCCTTACATATACCTACGCTCTCCGTCTCTGCAAGATTCGGAATGATTGAGATTTCTCTTGGCACAGCTACCAGAAGACTTACAACTTTCAGACACGTTGCTCACGTCACATTTACGTCGTCTCTCTCAGTTGGAGGCTGCGCAGTAATGCTCAGCGCTCACCGGAAAAGTGCTTCTAAAGGCCTTCACTGGTCTCCGTCCAGAGCAACGGGATCTGTTGGTCCATTCTTATATACAGTCTATGGAGAGACATCATGGATTGAAAATAAGAGAAGCATGGCAGTTGGTCAAGGCCACACCCCCACCCTCCACCTTGCCCCCCCCCTCTCTCCTCCTCAATAGCATTTAAAGCTACAGACACAGAAATGGCACATCCTGAGGAAAGCTCATTGTGGGACTGGCTCTAGTGGCTGTAATTCTGCACCAAGGCTGAATTTCGGGAAAGAGACTTCAGATACAGTATTAGGGGACCACTAAGGTCTATATAAAAGAGACTTCAGATACAGTATTAGGGGACCACTAAGGCCTATATAAAAGCATCCAAAAAGCAGCATGTCATAGGACCTTTTTAAAAGAGTACTAATACCACACAGAGTACTACAACACATGAAAACATCACTTACGTAAAAGTACATATGTATTATCAGCAGAATGTAGTTAAAGTAAAAGTACTCAGTAGTTCCTTTTTACTATTTTATACAGTATGATGTTTCTGGATTAATATTACTGCTGCATTATATGTATGTTGCAATGTACTGCTGTAGATGAGGTTGTGCTAATTTTAACTTTTTTATCCTGTTGGGTGATTTAATCCACAGCAATGTATCATATTATATAAGAGTACTGTATGTATGTTTTGTAGCCTCGCTTTCCTGTGAGAACCACATATCTCAGTTTGGCCTGTTTTCAGATTTGTGACATTACATGCATTTTCCAGTTGATCCAATAACCCATTTCCACAGGTCCAGTGCGGTACGCCTTTACCTTAGTGTTGTCGTTTTGCGAATGATTCGTTCAAAGGAACGCATCTTTTGGGAGAACAAACTGAACTGAATCACTTCCTAAAACGATCCGTTTCGCTCTACAATGGCAATCTGTTTATATCTTTTACTTTGAAACAAGAGAGCAGAATGATATAATTACATTTTACTATAATTAAAAATAGCGTAAATAGGGCTTGAGTTTTATTGCTGTTTAAACATAGGTTATTATGGCTATTTTAAACATAGGTCCTGTAGCCTAGTTGTTCCAATAGGCCGGAATTCTGGAGATTCTACAGATTAATTAAGAGTTATTTTTCTCCTGCAGATTCCACCACTACGACTAACATTCCTGTAAGCTACAACATCACCTTCATCCCCTGCCCTCCACCAGCCCAAACACCTTGCCCCACAGAGGACTCACAAGACCCAGGTTCCTACTCCATGCAAGTAGAAGATGTTGGCATCCCGTGTAAGAGTACAACAGTGACTCTCTCTGCACTGGAAATGTCCGACAAAGGCAAGTAGTCACCAAGCTAAAGGAATGTAAATACAAGATGATAGATTAATATCATTTATATAAGGTAGCTAAATCCGTCAAATGAAAAATAATCTTTTTTTATGTTGCCAAATTGAAAAACACATTTATACCACATTGTTACATGACACATTTGGTTAATTGTTTAGAGGCTAAATGTTGTGAAGACTAAGTGTACTAAAGTGGTTGTACAACATCCTCTTAATTGTGAATCCAGTTTATATACACCATTTTCAAAAAATGTACTAAGCTTAGCTACTGTCATGACTTGATGAATTATGATCTATTGCTTTCACAGATAGGCCCTTGCACTTCTGGTCAAGTGAAGAGGTCCAAGCACTGTTGACACTTTGGGGAAATCCCGCTGTTCAAGAAGAGCTTCTCCTCAACATGAGGAATAATAAAGTTTACACTAGCCTCAGTACTAAACTAGCGTCACTTGGATTCAACAAGTCACCACAGAAGTGCAGGGAGAAAATCAAAAAACTGAAGCAGGAGTACAAGAGAATCAAAAGCAGTCAGCACAACAGCAGCCGTAGAAGTGTATGGTTTGCCATCATGGATGACATCCTCAGTTCCACGGCTGCAGCAGCAAGATGGTCAGAAACCGCAGAGCCCTCACTGCTCAGTCAGTCACAGTCTGCCCTGGATGTAGATACGGATGGTAAGTAAAAACTAGAAACCAGCCAAATGCTGGTTAGAAGTTGCAATCATCTGAAGATTTTCTGTTTTTCTTTAAAAAAAAATAATTCATGTAATTTCAAGATATATATATATATATATATATATATATATATATATATATATATATATATATATATATATATATATATATATATATATATATATATATATATACACGTATATATATATATATATATACACGTATATATATATATATATACACGTATATATATATATATATACACGTATATATATATATATATACACGTGTATATATATATATACACGTGTATGTGACTCGAACATCTCACATTACAAACAAAACGTACAGCGAAAGACCGTGCAAAACATTTCAGACCGTCCTGCCAACCTGTATACATTTTAACATAAATGTACGCTGTAACGTTTTTTCACTCTAAAGTCAGCGGCTGCTGTTTCAAATTGTCGGCTCTCTGCAGCGGGCGGGGCTGCTCCGTTTCCCCCGCGACTGACGCGCACACACAATCACACACAAACACACGCACGCACACACACACACACAAACGCACACGGTGGATGCATGAAAAAACGCAGATGAGACGACACGATGACCTAAATTGAGGACAGCTACACTCGTTATTGTAAGTGCAATGATAAGTTAAAGTCCAATAAGTACTTTATTAAACCGTATGAATGTGTGTCCCAGGCCAGGATAGGAAATTAACTAAACAATGTAAAGATCAACAAGCCAATGACAATGCCAACACCGGGCCCCTATGCAGGATTATCAAGGCGGGCTACCATCAATAGGACAGGACAGGATCATAGAGTCACATCAATATTTGGTGTTACTACCCTTTGCCTTCAAACCAGCATCAATTCTTATAGGTACTTGCAAAAAGTCAGGGATTTTGTAGGATTGTAGTCAAGTGTATGATCCACCAATTATAGTATATAGGTAGTTATACTGCATCAGCAAGGTCTCTCCCAGACAAATATTTCAAAGCAGACTGGTGTTTCAAGATGTGCCGTTCAAGCTCTTTTGAAAAAGCACAAAGAAACGGGCAACGTTGAGGATCGTAGACGCAGTGGTCAGCCAAGGAAAAAAAAAAAATTATATATATATATATATATATTTTAATTTGCATTCCTTTTTGTTCTATTTTGTTTTTTTTGTACTTTCACAGATGACACCCAGTGGTTGCCTGATGAAGTCCAAGTTCTGATGACCCTCTGGGCACAACCAAACATTCAGAAACAGCTTCTCAACACAGCAACAAACAACAAGGTCTTTGTATACCTCAGCAGTGAACTCACGTTTGTGGGGTTCAACAAGACGCCACATCAGTGCCGTCTTAAAGTGAATAACCTTAAGGAGGAGTACAGGAGAATCAAGGAATTGGAACCATACAGGGACGTACGAAACGACTGGTTTGCTATTTTGGATGGCGTCCTTGGCCCTGGTGGAGAGACTTCTACAGAGGTGGATTCCTCTGCTGCGCTGACACAACCTAATTCACCAGAAGTCGAGCATGTGAATGGTATGTTATTTAAAACCCCATGGCAAAACTTTTATCGGCATCTTTGAGCGCTGTCACTGTATTAACTAGGTTGCAATGCTTTCAACAGATATGTCGCGGGCTGTTTGGACATCAGATGAAATAAAAGTGCTGCTCACCCGATGGGCAGAGGAGAGCATCCAGGAGCAGCTTAGATCAACTCCGAGAAACGAGAGAGTGTTCGCTCAGCTGAGCTCCGAGCTTGCCACTCAGGGCTTTGATAAAACCACCAGCCAGTGCAGGTCCAAAATAAAATTGCTGAAACGAAAGTACAGAAAGACTAAGGAACAGAAGGAATCTAAAAAGCCGAAAAGCAGATGGTTTGCCATCATGGATAAAGTCCTTGGTCGTTGTAAACCAGTGTCTGAGATTGAACAAGAAGCTGAAGTCATGGATTCAGCCCCTACATTTCTACAGACATCACAGCAAGACCTTTCTGAAACAGTAGAAGACTTAGGTAAAATAAGCAGTTGTTTTTGTACTTTACTGTGGCTCACAACTTACAGCGTGTGACACTAACTACTGTAGTAAACTTGAGACATTTTACTCAAGGCATGCCCAACAGGATTTCCCAGCTTTTCTGTAAATGTGTGGTGCTATATGGGATCTTTTTTTGTTTTTGTTCCTCTGATTTGGCCTTTTTTTACAGACTTATTCTGGGAATTGGCAAACAGTTGCAAAACAGGGACTGTTGCATTTATTGCAGTTGTGAATTTACCCCATACATTTACAATTGTAATAATTACTCTGAACTGAGTTTGGAATTTGTCAAAATCCATATATTTGCAAGTTATGTTTGCTCTGTAATTTTAAACTGTGTCATTTCATGCTTTCCTATCCCATTTTTAGGTTGCCGCCTGTCCGTCTCCTCGCTGTGTCTCCTGGTTCCAACCCTGCGTCTGATGTGTGCCTTTGCCTGGCGAGTGATCCAGTGTTGTAATGTCCTACATTATGGAAAGGTGGAGGAGCTGGTGAGGTTGGTGACAGAGCTGGCTCCAGAGTTGCTGACGCCCAGAGAGAGAGTGCAACTCCTGCTCAGACTAAGGGCAAGGGTAAGCCACCTCAAACATCTGAAGTGTATTTGATTTACATTCAAAACAAAATAAGAAATGTGTTGATGTTCGGCAGACTATTTAGAATATTACTGTGACATTTTGCAACATTGAGGTTACAGGTATTATTAGACAAACAACAGTACCACCTTAAATTTGATTTTAAAACAAAAGTGAGACAACTAAAATGAAGTTACTGAGCACGTACAGCAGCATATTCATATACAATTATGTTGCAAGATTTTTGTGTGTGTGTGACATGTTGAATAAGTAGGCTACATTGTTTAAAAGTAAATACATTTGCTAGATAAAGTAATCTATTAATATTATTGATTTAATAATTAAAATATATTCGTTTGAACTATGACGTGTCTGTAGATACAACAACAAATTGTAACATCATGATAACTTAAATGAATGAATCTGAAAACGGTTCACGGACCCTCTGGCAGTGTGCCACGATCCCCACTTTGAGAATCCCTCTGTTACGGTGTCTGTTTCAGATGGTGTTGGATTTGTGTCGCAGTGAGAGCACAGCTAACCTCCTGTATATCCAGCCCCACCTGACGGTCATTCAAAACCTCACAACGGGCTCCACTTGTGATCAGGAGGTAGGTGTGTTGTAATACTGAACTGAAAACAGCATAGAGCTGTTGATTCTAAGTAGAATCTGCAGTATCAGCACCACTTTCATGTCAGCTTTTCATTCATTTTGGAAAACATATCTTACAAAGAGGGACACATAATTAAAAAGTGAGTGTTAAAGCTGTAGTGCGCAACTATTTCATATTAATGGACGTCCGTTACATTCAAGCCATTACCAAATGAGTTCATACAAAGCTAATTAAGCCGCTTGAGTGAAGATAATGACCTCTTCTGAAGAGTCCCATCAGTTTTTTTTAATCCTGTGTGTTAGCAACTGCGTGGAGCGTTGTCATGTGGATGCCACAACAGTGTTGTTGCCATTAAATAGAATTCCTCAGAAACTACGCACTATAACTTTAAACAGGTTATATTATTACAAAGGTCACTGATCTGAAGTTAATTTAAATCCATGTTATTACACTCCACTTGTCGCCTTCAGCACCAAAGCTTTAGCTGTGTGTGATAGACACTGAGCTGCTCTGTTGTTGTCACGTGGTGGGACAAGCTCCTCTGTAGTCGCTGTAAGACACAGAAAGGAAAGGTTGCTGAACTTTTTATGGTCAAAGGCTGACTCTTCAAAGTCCAAATTAAGTAACATTCCTCCTTTTAACCCTTGTTGTCCTGTGAGAGGTCATTGAGGTCATCCTCCATGGATCTCCACCTCACTTTGCCCGAGGCAATGATTAAAGACCCCGAGTCATTCTTTGGAAATCAACGTAATTATTGTTTTCTTGGTTTGCTTTTGACGGCACTTAACAGGAATTGGAAAATTCTAAGTCAAACTTTGTGGACGTTGTTCATACCCTGCTCGAGGACACGGAGAAGAGAAATATGTTTTTCAAGGTAAGACATTCTTAACACTGTTACCATAAATAAAGTTGGCTATAGCGACATGTGATTCATCAATGTATTAACACTTTTGCAAGTCAGTATTACAGGCTTTCCGCAGGGTCTTTTAAAAGTCTAAAAAAAAGTCTGAAATTTCAAAATCAAGATTTTAGGCCTTTTAAAATGTCCAATTATATTGTGTTCTAGGTCTTAAATAAGTGTAAACAGGTCTTTATTTTCCTATGTCCATGTAACACTCTAATGCTCATTGAAATGCTCCCGCAGAGCTTTAGAATGTTTTTTTTTTTTTCTTTTTGGTTCCATGGTGTTGTAGTTCTTTCTCTCGCTAGTCCAAATATAATTCGCTGTATTGTGACTACAAATGAGACCAACATGCAACTTATATTGCAGCCAGTCAGCTTCCGTGTTATTGGTGCGAGTCTCTTTCGGATTGTACCACAGACATAAAACGGACTTTATTCTTCAGCTTTATGAATTAAGGGCTTGGTTAAAGCCAGTTGCTTACAATGTATTTGAAGCCTAGCGCTTCTTATGCAAGAAAGCAATTAAACTGGGAACGTTGGGTGTACGGGCGCTGGAGTCTCAGGCAAAAAGTGAGAAAGCTCTAACTGCTGTATAGGGTCTCAAACAGCCAGCCCCAGCACTACCTCCACACTGCCTTGGCGAGACCCACCCAGCAGCTTAAATTTAATTTGGTGAAACCTGCAGAAACCCTGTATTAAGATAGAGATAGTAAGTCCTACCTTAAACATTTGTACGACATAATGTACACAAGAAGACTAAAACCAGCTCTGTGTGTGTGTGTGTGACCAATTTTTGACCTTTTTTTTCCCAGGAGGTCTTCCACATCCACTATGGCCAGCAATATGAGGCCACATTGCAGACATTAGTATGGAAATTCATCTCAAAACTGGATAATCTTTTGCCTGTACCAGATATTAAACAGGTACTGTTCATTTTTTGCTAATAACAAAGTGCCTTTGTTTAAATCTGGGTTCTCCAGTATATAACACTTTTTGATCAAAATCATTTCATTTCTAAGCCAGTGTTAAAATTTATCATTTTTTATCTGAGAATATGCTGAATACATAAATGTAAGATTTGATCACACAACAGGCTTTGGTCAAAGTAACTGTTACTAAGCAAAATACTAAATATTGAGTCAGGAAAAGATTGATGATGGACTTTTTGTTGCCTGTCCAGCACATTTATTGTGTGTTTTGCATACACATTACAGACTGCTGAGTGGCTCAGCGCTGCCCCCTCTGTCATGGAAGAATGTGGACAGCTGGTTTTGGAACCAGAGCAGCTGAAGGCGCTACTGCACTTCCACCAGCATCAGTCAGGAAGCACAAACAAACGTAAGTCATCTTTTAGAGTGTTGAAGAACAAAAGCAAAATAAACTCAGCTGGTGATTGGTGATTTTTTTTTTTTTGGCCATTTCAGCCTTTAATGGAAAGGGCAGCTAGATATGAAAGGGGAGAGAGAGGGGGAAGACATGCAGGAAAATCGTCCAGGACAGACTCGAACCCTGGATCTTCTGCGTCGAGGCATACACCTCTATATATGTGCGCCTGTTCTACCAACTGAGCTAACCCGGCCACATGCCGATGCATTTTAATGGCGTGCTGAGCAAAAGAATAGTGAACAAGATAAATGACTTATCATCCATGGGTTCTTTCCATTAAAAAAACCAAAAAAAAAACCCCATGAGCATATGTCACAAATCTAATTATAACACACATCCACTTACGAGTTTGTGATATCACAATGATGGAATGTTGATATAAATTGATTAAACTTTCAAGGCACCAAGTGTTGATCATGGCCTGAAAAACACTGGATTCTACCATGAACAACAGTGCTTTGCTGGCACCCAAAAATAAGGTACGCCCATTAAGTTGTATGGTGCTGGTGGTTTGGTTAGTTTTGCTATAGCTGTATTCTTTAGCTACAGCATGGTAATCATAGCTAATATGCACAGAAATATCCTCCTCAATATTCACTGAGTAGTACGAGACTTGAATACCAGTACATTTGTACTAAAGTTTTCAAATACCCTGTGAAATTGGAAGATCCATATTTAGTAGGGTGTGTTGACTCTTAGCATTGAATGTACACCTTAACATATGATGTGTGTTTGGAACTACCTCCGATTTAATGTTTTTTTTTTTTTTTTAATCTCTCCTCACAGGCTACTCTCAAACTCAGAATATGTTTTTGCCGAGGCTGTCTCTTCCTCACGAACCAAACTCGAGGCAACTCGCTTCAGAGCAACAGGCATCGTCTACAGGCGACACAGATGATGGACAGTCTGATTATAGCGAGGAAAACCAAAGTGATGACGAACTGGCTCTGGAGGACCGTAGCAAAGGAGATGAAGTCCTGAAGTTAAAAGAAGAACCAAGCGATGACCTAACGGCAGTAAACTGCTCAAGTAAAATCATAGCTTCCCTACTGAATGCCAATATTCATATGACTTTGTTAATTTGTTTAAATAACTGTAGTGATATTTCAAGGATTGATTTCACAGATTGAAAGAAATTGAGGGACTTGGTACTTGGAAAACATAAAACACTCATTCAAGTCATTCCAATAAATATCTGTTTTTGCAGCCCTTAAACCAAATGTCATCATCTGTCTCTTTCAGATTTAAACAATCATACGCCTTTAGGACTGCACACCTGCTCTTTGTGTCCCTACTCTGACAGCCAAGTGTCAGGTCTTCTGCAGCACATCAGAAAGGCACATCTGAGTCAGGAACCCAGCCGACTGCAGTCTAAAGAACCTAGGACAGCCAATGGCCTTCAGAAAGTAGACACTGAAACATGCACTCCTGAGACAATGCCCTTACACTGCGACAAGTGTGAGAAGACATACTCCTCGAGGGCGTCTCTGAATGTGCACCGCCGGATTCACACGGGCGAGACGCCATATTTGTGTTCGCACTGTGGCCGGGGCTTCAGAACTTCAAGTGGCCTTGATTTTCACGTTCGCATACACACAGGAGACCGGCGCTATAAATGTCCCATTTGTGGGAAGACTTCAATCCAGCACATGATGAGACACATGCGGATGCACAGAGGGGAAAAGAACTTTCTGTGTACAGAATGTGGGAAAGCTTTTCTCACCTCTGGGGAGTTAAAGCTACACATGAGGTCTCACACGGGCGAGCGCCCGTACACGTGCAAAGACTGCGGGAAGGGTTTCACAGCAAAATGCCTATTGACGGTTCATATGCGCCGTCATACAGGAGAGCGTCCTTATAGGTGTTCAGTTTGTCCGAAATCCTTTAAGACTTCGAGAATGCGGAAAAGGCACATGATGATCCACTCAAACAACAAGTCTTTCCAGTGTTTAAAGTGCGGTAAAATCTTCAGGCATGAAGACACTTTTAATATGCATGTTCAGACACACAATTAAAAGTAGTAGCTGGTGTTTTTATACAACAGTTGTAAAATATTTGTATGTCATTCTGGTTTAAACAGTGTAACTTTCAGTTTGGCCAAGCAGTCTGATTTGTTTTAGATATTCCCATATCATCTGTAAGCCAGTATTGACCCTGCTTATGTATCAGCAAGGCTCAAGGAATCAATTTAAATTTACATTTACTGTGTAAGAATATGGTACCTCCCTCAATGGACGGCCTTAAGGACCATTATTTTCTGAAAACTATGCAAAGGCATTCCAAAAACATGGCACTTAGTGCATACGCATTAAGGGTTTGTGTGAGACCCAAAAGTTGTTGCTATCCAGTTGCATTGTGGGGATTGTAGGAGCTAGTGTTTTGTTGTTTTAGCCAAACTACACAGATTTTGAATACTTTTTAAAAAAAAATGTTTTATTATGTTTCTTGTGAGCATGGGCGTCAGATTGGTTTGAAATGTGCTGGGGACAGAGACTCATTTGGAAGTGCATTTTCAGAAGTGCTGGGTACAATGACGCATTCATTTTTATTTCTCTTTCGCGCAGGTTTTGAAAGACGCTCTCCTGTAGCTTATTAATGTATATGAATAAAAATGTATACAAAAATGTGATGTCCAACACGTTTTATGAAGAAGAAAGCCTTAAGCTTAAAAGTTTTTGCAGGGTTGTGAACAGAGAAGCGTGTAGCCAGCACAGCAGCAGAACGGCTGTGTCTGCCCTGTGGGGATAGAGATTTTTGTGGATTTGTTGGCATCTGTCACTCAAGAATGATGTGAAAAAAAAGTGGTGGGTACAAAATGACTCATGACGAAATCTGATAGGTACGCGTACCCACCGTCCCCACCGAAATCGACGCCTATGCTTGTGAGTCCCCCAAGTTAATTAAAATGCAATGCTAAATAACTGGAGTGCTCCTTTTTAAAGGTTGCTGCTTCTTTGAAATGTAGAAAGGGCAAAGATGCTGAAGGGCAATTGGCAAGATCACACCAGACATTAAGCACAAGTAATGCAGGGTGTGTAAAATACATCAACTACCAATTATACAGTATAGTGGTCACAGAGAACACAGTTCTGTTTGTGTTATTTTCACATAGGTGCACAATTCTAACATTGTAGACTCATTACTACTACTACTAGCTACTCCTTTTGGCCTAGGTTTCTCCTACTCCTAGTACTTAATGCTTCTAGTATGACAGAAATGCTCATTCCAAGATGGCAAAGACAAGATAGTTAAATCTAAGTACGGGCAGATGGTGCTACTGCACCAATGAGTGACGGAATGCCAAGGATTGGGCATAACACTGCTAACCACAGAATTATGTCATTTACCCTTTTTGCCTAAACGTATATCAACAGTTGGGACTTTTGTTGCAGCTGACACCGCTCTTTCAACATTGTTCCCATCATACTCTCTGCACGGTATTTACTCCTCACTGCCACTGACCCCGACCTCTTACAGTGTCACTTCGCTCGCCTCTGGTTTGACCCCCCCTCCCCCCCGGACTGGATCTTATAGAGCCAGCTACACTGATTCAGAAAGCCAGCCCATAGTGAGCTCACTGGGTAAGTCTGCTGCTGTTGACATCCATATGACTACATGGGATTGTTGAGGGTGCTTAGTCATTCAAGTCATTTGCTGTAATGACTTGACCCTGTTTGAAAAGGAGCACAGCTGAATGGAGCTCAATGAATAGAACATATGGGCTAATGTAGTGCTGGAAATGTGAGCATGAATGACTTGGAAAACAAATGACTGTTAGAATTGTATGTTATGTTGAGGTTCACATGAAGAAATACCTTAAAATACAAATGAATTTAAATCTGCATTAACTTGTATTTTGGACACAAGCTGCAAACACTACACCTTTTAATTTGCTATAAAGATTTTTTTCTCTTTCATAGTTCACATTATAACAAACGGCCTATTAAAGACCACCGCACTGCCAGACCAGCGCTTTATAACCTCCCATCTGTTTCTCATCCATCTCCAACAGAGAATTATGATTTCCTGAACTCCACATTCAACACAAGTCACTGCCCCCATCAAACAAAATACCGTCTACTCGGCTGTTTCCAGATGTCACCAACCTCATATTTAATGAACAAGCAATTATTAACAACTCAGCACTCTGACACAATCCACCATCTGTCCTCAGTTCTGAATCACGATGTAATGTCTCAGCTAAATGTAACAACTCAGGACGTATCATCGACCGCATTAGCGGGTTGGGTGACACTGTCTGGACTAAATAATTTGGAGACTTTGCAAACACCCAGTGACGTTTTCACCAGCGTTACCTTCAGAGCTTGGCTTTTTAAGTGGACAACTTGAGACACCCAGTATTATAAATGCCCTATTTGCAGAAGTCTCCAAAAGCCTCTTCATCTACAATGCCACCTCCACAGTATTATTTGTATTTATTTAACATCAAAAATAGATGATTTGTAACAACTTCCAGTCCTACAGAAGTAAAGTGATTCAGAATCATGACATTGCATTAAATTCAGTTCCTAAGATGTTTTCAGGTACTGGCAGGGTGGTTTTGTTTGAAATTATTACAAACTGTTGTAATTTCAAGAACTTTAAATCAGTTATTTCTACTAAGATCAATTGGATCTTATATTTTTGAAACATTACAGCAATAAAACTATTTACCACTCAAATGCAATGTATGTATATGATTCATACTAGGAAATTAAGCACTTTTTAAACTTTGAAGGCTTTTTTTGTCCAGCTTTAAGTTAATGACAAGACATCCAAATTCGTGACTTCCATATTCAACGGCAAAATTCTCTATTGACAGCTTTTATTGTGTTACACAATATGTAAACAGCATATCTACAAAATAATGAGTAAAAAAATGTATAAATTCCTCGTTAAGAGCTCAGTCTTTTTTTTATTTGATGTCCGTGTTTGGGGGGTATGAGGTGACACCAAACTCTAAAAAAAACACTGTGGTCCGAAATCTCATCCTTGGCAGGGGTGAAGCAGTGGATCCCTGGAAACATCATCTGGAGGCCTTGCCGTTTTCGTGAACATCCATCCTGTAGGATGAGAAAATGTCAAGTCTGATTAGGACATAGGGAGCAATTTTCACATATTCAATGCCAGAGGAATATTACGCCCAGAAAGTGACAGTTGATAGATATTTCACACACACCCATTCTCGTCTTTGAGCTGCTGGTACAACTCAAACTTGTTGTTGACGGAGCTCACTCTTCCAACAAACTCTTGGTGCTTCCTGGAATTGGCTACAGTGATGCGATTGCTCCACATGGTGAGGAGCGAGACAGGACCTGAAGCAACAGTGAGACAAAGCCACAGATGAAAACACACATAACCCAGTAGGGCCAGAGTGATGGCATAAGGCAGTTGGTATTTGCTGGAATAAGCTCTCATTGGCACAGGCTCATACAAGTAGTTATCAGTGCTTTTCTGACACTTATCTGGCCGTTTTGTCAATGATTTCCTGGAGTGGTTTCTATTAGCAGAAAAAAAAGTATAATAGTTAGTACCTTTTGCTCTCTCTGGAGGCTGAACCTCCTCCGTGCACAGGCGCGGCTTCTTGTTGAGCGGCTCTGGAGAGTCCGGGGAATCCTTGATCACCTCAGACTCCTGCTCTTCTTTATCCAGCAAACCCTTTAGTCTTCAGGTTAAAAATAAAAAGACTGTGTGACATGAGAGACTAGAAAGTTTAGTTACACATCCCAATCCAAAAGCCACGGTAAAGATTATTTTTGCTACTAAATTTAGGTTATATACAGGAATGAATACATAGACAGAGTGCGGATCGGGCTGCATTTTTCTGTCTGAGCCCGGCCCGCGTCCGACAGAGCAGTAACCGAACCCGAACCCGACCCCGACAGGAATTAAGATATTTATGTCCGAGGCCAACACAGTTAAAATCTAATTCTTTTCTTATACTAATGACACAAGTACGTTTGTAGGAAGGCATTCGGAAACGTCAACAGATGAGCGCATCAGCGCACACAGGCAACAAGCGCATGTTAACACAGGTGCGCACCTACATAATAAGCTTTTTTTAAATTTAAAATGCTCAATGCCTTTTCGCACTGATGTGACCCGAGCCCGACCCGAACCCGAACATCATTTCTAAATATCTGTCCGAGCCTGGTTCGGGTATCCATCCTCTAATAGACATCCGAGCACCACTGACCTCTCCGACTCCTGCCAGCTTTTGTCGTCTGTGTCCTTGCTGCCATTTTTCTCCGTCTTGTCTTCCCTCTCCTCCCTCTTCCTCCCTCTCTTCTTCCTCTCCTCCTCCTCGGGGGGTTTGCTGCGGCAGGCGATGATGCAGTCCAATACCCGCTGGTGTCTGTCAGTGGCTCCGGCGTGAGTTTTCACTAACGTCTCCAGCTCGTTCCACATTATACGATACTGTTCATCCCTGGGGAATAACAACAACAATGCAGAAACATTAGTGACTCTGCTGATTGTTTACTCTCATGAACTGTGATTTTGGAATAAATACCTCTTGGGGCCTTTGCCTCTGGATCCCACGGTGGAAATAGGGAGAGGGTCGTTCTTTCTCTCCATGTCTACCAGGTTGTAAACTGTCTTCTGGCAGGTCAGAACATCCTCCTCAGACAAAGTCTCTTTCACTATCAGGTTAGCTAATGGAACCACCTAGTGGATGAAAACAGTAAGACAGGAATGAAGGATGATGTGGGCCAACAGGCATAGGAGGCGTAGAAACATGGAAAACGGCATGGTCCAAATTCAGTATATATTTTGGAGCGTGATGAGAACTTCACTTGTATGATAAAAGTCTAAAAGGCGGATGGAAATAAGAGTGAACTCTAGAAGAACTTTAGTATCGCTGCATGCTGCTCACTCACTGCCTGCATGTTGAAGATGGTGGTCTGGGAGATGATCATTGGCCAGTATCGAGTGTGGCGTTCCAGCTGACCTTTGGCCCTCTCAACTGGTAGTTTCCCCGAGGGATCATGGGAAGACTCTGAAACAGGCATGAGCCGGTTCTCTCTCATAAATTCACCAAAATCCTGAAAAAAAAAAACAGTTACCATTTGAAGATTTTTTGCATGTATATCAGCAACACAGTGGGTGTGAGCTAAACGTACAGTGATGCGGTAGTCTGTCACTCGGCCCCCACAGCCCTCGCTGATGGAGGGCGGGTCCTCCAGGGTGGAGCGGTTGCTGTTGAGCACGTGCAGGAAGATCTCGCCTCCGTGGCTGCTGAGCATGTGGCTGATGACCTTTGACCCCGACTTCCTCGGCTGCTCCAGCAGCACCGATCGACCTGTGGTCAGTTAGGAAGAGAAGCAGTCGACCAACAAGCCAAACAGTTAAGTCTGCAGATCAATTCAGGGCGAAGAAATGTTGGTGGTCACAATTAAATGTCAATTAAGAGGCTAGATTAAAAAAGAGGTTTTGTCCAGCTTACCGTTGAGGAGAAAGTTAGTTAAACATGATGAGGGACGACTGTTTACGTCTGTGGGGGAGATGCGATAGGCTCCTGTACAGTAATGCAGCTCTGAGGGGGGAAAGAAAAACAAATAGATTGGGTCAGTCAATAATGCAATGAATAACTGCTCTTCGCAATACACCCTTCAATGCCTAAAGGGATATTTTCCAAAAAAAAGGTTAAAAGGTACTCTAAGCGATGTCACACGTTTTTTAGGCTACAACATGTTTGGTCACATACAGCAAACATCTCACTGTCCGCAAGCTGCCGGTCCCCTAAACACACTGTAAAAAAAAAAATGTCTCCCTGAATGGTGTTTAAAGCTTAAAACCCTTCTTATCAAATGACAAATAAGAACTTCAGCTGTTTATGCCTATACTATACCTATGCTGTTGGTTCGTGGAGTGCACCATTTCAGTGTAATCGTCTCTTTGAGTCCATTTTCTCGAGTGCTGGTGCCGGCCATATGCAAGTCTCCTGCATGACACAAAGATGACATAGGAATTGTTAATTCCTGATGATAACAAGGATGTCAAAGAATCTGCAGGCTGATATCCTAACACGGTGCTCATAACAAACAATTAAATCTATTTTGAGCACAAATTTATTTATTTAGGTCATAGAGCAAAGTTTGAGGATGTTGGCTCAAACATAACTCCAATGCCTCGTTTTGTTTTTTTATTTCTTTTTTCAAACAGTACTTACCGCTTTTAAAGAACTCCAGGTGGGCGTCTCTGTGATGCAGGAGCTCAACGTCATAATTGGCCGACGTGTTGGCGTGCTGCTCTTCCTGTCCATCCGCAGAGAAAATAACAAATAAAGGTCAGTATGAAGTCTGCTCCTAAAATGTGCTCACACACACACACACACACACACACACACACACACACTAACATATTAACACTGCTGATTTCATGTTTCAAAGGCTAAATGATAATGAACAAAGTAAAAAAAAAGCTCTCTGGGTGACAAGTAAGTTTTTTTTCTATTCACATTAGAGGCTAGTATTTAACGTAAATGTCCTTAAATTCACACAACACCGAGCCTACACTTGTTTGACATTAATCATGGATTCCCGATCTTACAAAACCAGCTATACTAACTATATAGTTTGGGCCCCAAGTACAAAAATGGGGCCTGGCAACTGCTGATCTAAAAACAAACTCTTTAATCATAAGTTTTAAATTTAACAACTTTCTACACCTAGAAAAATTGCAGTTTTAGGACAGCTAAAAGGTGGAATCATGTTTGAAAAACTAGTTATCCAGACAGCACAATGGACCACACCAAGACACTGAAGGGGAAGTGAATGGGAACTGATGGGGGAAACAAGAGACAAGTGGGAAATTTGGACAACTTTTAAGGTGTAACAACTGACAGACACTAACAGTATTTGATAACTCAGAAGAGGCAACACTGGTTAAACATGTTTTCAGCCTTTGGCTGACATTGTTGATTTTCCCAGAACAATTTTAATTATTTTAAAACAAATGGTGAGTCAGTGTAGTTGTAACATTATTTCATTTTTGTTTTTTTGTTTTTAAAGAGTTACATTTCAGGTGTGCAGGCTTTATGCTTTTCAGCAGACCCCAAACTCTGCATTCCCTGGGTGTCCACATAAGACCAGAGTTGCCTGTCCTTTACTGGAGCCTCACCAGCAAATCTAGAGACCGACTGTCACATCAAAACAAATCAATGACACTGTAATGTAAGCCTGTTGCAAAAGTAGAGCTCAAAACATACATTGTACACTACGTGGTGTAAACTCTGACCCTTCCTCACTTTGATGTGTGTGTGATAAGAGTACTAACCTGGTCGCAAACATTTAATGTGGGCTAGCAAAACAGAAAATACAGCATGAAACCAGCAGCAGAGTCACAGTCAAATCAACATGCAGATGAGATAAACAAAAAGATGAGGCTGTAAAGTTTCATGAGTATTTATCGATGAGGAAGGGCTCATAAAGATTAAGCAAGCAAAAAATAGTGTGAAGGCTGTGAGAGAAAGAAAACAAGTAAAAAGAGGGAGTGGTTCACTGCATTCTGGACATGAGAACACTTGTACTAGCATAAAAAGAAAAAAGTATTTTAAAAGTTTATGTGAGTTTTAATCGTGGCGAGGCATGTGCAAGGGCAGACGATGGGCAGGAAGCCCCTTACCTTCATGGGGATGTTTGTTATGGTGGTGGAAGCCAAGTCAAAGTGCTGCTGGACCAGGATGTTGAGTTTGGTGGCCAGGTGCCGCCCTGCACGAACACTGTGAACCTCGCTGGTGAGCAGAGGGGAGATCTGAGAAAACAAGAGAGGAAACTGCAGTGAGAACTAACAGCTGTGGCATGGTGCTAGCATTAGGTGTTATGTTATCACACAACCTCATGTCCAAGTCTTCCTTGGTAGCACCCACCTCTTTCTTTGGTCGGTCAGACACCAGTGCGTCATCACCCTGTGGGTGGATGTGAATTAGAACCAGGTCACACTGCTGGATGGCCATCAGCCTAAAATACACAAGTTGGATATTAAAAAAAAAACACTGATGTATGTGTAAGAGAAAGTTATCAATTCTGTATTTCAGCCCATTTTAACCTATTTCAACCACATTAAAATCATAATCATTTTAACAAGCAAGTGACATTTCTTTATACATCATCTGATACTGACCTGTCTGAGCCTGCTGCCAGCTTGTTTTGTTCTAAAATAGTTTCTTGAATGCAGTCTTCCAACATGCGCACATGAGTATCACTGTATGATAAAACACAAAAAGAGCAATGCATTAGCACGATCTTAAATGACATAACACATACCAAGAGCTTCTTTTATAAATATAAACTATTAGAGTAAATGATGACCATACATGTACACATACAATACACGTAAAGTACAAAACAGCGACAATGTAACAAAGTTGCTAAGAGGCATATGAATCTATCAACATCTGGTCGATGGCTGCTGTCAATTTTCCGCCATGTTAATGCCAGTGTTTACCTTTTAGCATTGGTTAGGCAGATAATTCGACCCCTATTAGCAACTCTCTCAGCTGTGTCCATCAGAGTGGTGCGCCTCTCGTGCTGCAACTCTGTGATCTTGCATAACGACTCCACGGCAGCAACCAGCCCGTGCAAGATGCTGCAACACTCGGGGTCCTCACGCGGGTTTGGTGGCCCAACAGCTGCCAGAGCTGACATGAGCTGCCAGACAGGAGGAGAAACTGCATAAACATATCGCAAGTCCAATTCTGAAGACAGCTTTTGCAAACATTTGGTCACTGGTGTTTAAATGTTGCACTTTTTCAAAATGTGAAAAATTGGAGCTGCTAAAAACATAGCTTGAACATGCAATGATAGTCACTGTATGACCTACTGTATACTAACAGTCATATTATATTGTTATTGTTACTATGTGACTGAGTTTTTGTGGGCAGTGGATTACCTCATGAGTGCTCTGGTCTTCCTGCCTCCAGCTATTCAAGATGTGGAACTCTGAATCACTCACAATGTAATTAATCTGTAAAATAAAGAGGTGACAAAAAATGTTGCCATTGGTTCACTATAACTACATCGACTAACCCTTTCTAAGCATATCTTATGTCAGGTTTCTGCTCATTGAAATCAACTATCTGTTTTTTGTTACATTACTTAGGTGAAACCAATGGTGGAGAACCAGCTTGACCTAATTTCAGCCTGAGTTAAAAACAGGAAGCGTACAAGTTTGTGCAGTGGATAAACATCGTAGAGGATCCGGCAGTACTCCATGGAGCACTCCACAGCACAGGTCCACAGGGACTTGGACACAGGGGCCAAAGGAATAACCCCTTGACCTCGACTCTTCGTCAGCACGTCGCACTCCACCTGCTGACGACTTGACTCTGCCATGTAGGGACAGTGGTCCACCACAAAAACGGTCTTGTGAGACACTGAGAACATCTTCATTTTGCAAATCTGCAGTGAGTAGCCTCCTGATCTGTAGGATAAAAGCAAAGCACACCAGTGTGAGATTTAAATAAATACATACACACAGCCTTACATAAATCATACATATAAGTTAACACCTAACTAACACAACAAAACAATGCCTGGGTATACAGCATGTTGTAGGTGTAGTGTTATCTGTATGACAGCGGTCACATTTACATTTGATAAACACAGGAGCATTGTACAAACATTATATACTTATAAAATGTATATTACTATACAAAATATACCACCACGTCATTAACATTTATTGTAATACTATGTATGAATAATATATTTAAATTATTTTTCAAGTACATTTACATATACTAGGAATTTATCTTCTGCATTTAACCTATCCCACTAATTAGAAGAAGTGTGCAGCTATAGTCCGGCGCGACGGCGCCCGACCAACTGCAGTTGTAATGCCAGTCCCTAGTACGTCAAGGGCAATGGCAGATGTTACCTAGCATGTATGTCTTTGTGGTGGCAGGAAACCGCAGCACCCACGCGAACATAGTGAGAGCATGCAAACTACACACAGAAAGGCCCTGTCCCGACCGCGGATTGATACGAGTACTCAGCGTGCTAAAATTATTACTTGACGTGGTTGCTGGTGGTGGATACATCAACTGCCATGTTTAACATTTGTAAATATTGCCTGATGGTCAGCGAATGTCAACTCACCTGGGAAAAAAAAATCTTCAAATGGTCTGAACCGGCTGAAAACCAGGGTTGCTCTAGTTATGTTAATTTTTGACCAATAAACGGACTATCTGACTACCGAACCAGAATTAGCCTTAGGACATGCTATTTACTAATAACTTAAAATCGTTAGCAAGCTAACATGACTGACGTTAACTGTTACTTGCTAAAGGAGCATGTCGCTGGCCGCCGCGTTAGCCTTTTAGCTAACACAAGCCAGAATCATTGTTTGCTGATTCACGCTTATTAATAGCGTCATATCGTTACAAATTCACCCATAATGGTATTTTTATAATACTAAACGGAATGTTTTATATTTGATCCACCTCCAGATGATCGTTACCTAACTATTTTTACACACTTGGAACGACGAGCATAAACAATACAATACACTTTAAAACCGTGGCAAGCTAGCAGGTTTGTTATTGGCGGAAATATGTCCTGTGGTGTTCCGTCACCGTTTTCCTTCCCCTGGTCACGGAAACCTTGCCCTGGTTGCTGGACCGTACTGTTAAATGGTTCCTGACCCCATTTGTTACTTGGAGATTCAGCAAAAATATATAGTTTTGTATTTACCTGTTATACAGCAACGGATTGAAACTTGAAATATTGGATTTAAATGTTGGCTTCGCCCCAGACAAACATGTTATCATTACGGGTCAACCCTTATTACGGGCAGAACGAAAATATTTTTGAAGATTCAACCAGACGCCGCTGTGCCTTGGTGATTCCCATACTCAAACTATTTCACTCACTTTCATGTTTTCAAGAAAGAAATTGCGCTATATATTAAGACAATAACTTACTTACTTATAACAAACAAAAACAACAAAGCTACAAAAATTGTAATTATGCTCATATGTTTTTACTTAATTTTTCAATTTATTCTTTGCTGATACATGAAATGTTTTGTGTTATTTATTTTATTTTATACTTGCTTTTCTTGTGTTTTGCTTTTATGTTTTGTTGTTTTATGTATCTGGTTGAAAATAAGTAAAGTTGTTTATTTGCATAACGCTGATTTAAAATAGCCTAAAGAAGGAAAAAACAGGTCAGTGATGGTGCTGATCTTGCCAAACATCTCGCACTATTATCTTAAAAATGTGCGGTTTGTTTAGAAGAATGTTACGTAGGTCTACACAAAATAATATAAAAGTAATATGCCTACATTTGTCACCCCCACATACACTTCGATGCCACACGTGTTCATGCGTCAGTTAGCATGCTAAACAACTTCTTCAGAGGAAAAAAGTGGGCGTACCTTGATCTGTCAAATGTGGCTAAACTACATTAACACCCTCCTCCTCCTCCTTCTTCTTCTCATGTATTCTTCTCCGCCTCCTGCGACCCCACCCGTAGGATTTTCTATTCTCTCAAGTCTCAACTTGAGCAAAACTTTATGTGGCCGAGTAGGCTATATGTTGAGAAATAAAGCAAGAATGCCCGGAGGACGAGGCTGTGCTTTAAAGCCATAGTAATAGGCTACAGCAGGCTGTCGGTAAAGTAAAGTTTTGTTGTTTTCGGTAATGTGACTGGAACCCCCCCGACAAGGACTATGAGCGATAACGACATCTTCGAGATGGACTCCGTGTGTGAGACGGATGAGTTGGAGGGTGAAACTGACGTCGGCATAATAGACGAGGAAGTTGGTAAAAGAACAGTTTTGAGATTTGTTGTCTTGGTGTGCATGTTGTGTGGGTTTATGGGCGCTGTGTGAATGTTACCAGAGCTATCTGGGGTTCTGTAACGTACATGTTGAAATAATACATCCATTATTATGCCATACCATATAGGCTACAATGTGCTATACTCACCTCTGGGACAGTTACAGTAGCATCCACCCACCTACTCATTCATCACTGGGAGATAGAGATTCCTTAATGGGTGTAACCCTCCCCCTCCCTCCCTTTCTTTTCTTTTCTTTTCTTTTCTTGAGTATTTTTATTTTCTCCCAACTTTTTTCACTATACATTTCAGATGAAAATACTCTACTTTTCACTCCACTACATCTATTTCAAATTAGGTTACTGTCATACATTTTATAGGATACAAAACAAATGGTCAATTACAAATTGCAGTTTAATTTACTACTCATCTGTGTTTAAAGTAGCCTAGTTTAAATTAGCTTCAGCCAATAGAAAATGACACTGACACGCACCATTACACTGCCTTATAAGGGGCTTTTACTTGTGTGCTTTTTTTTAACGAAATGCATGGTTCATGATTTTCCTGTCATGTGTAAAGCCTAGATGGTAATAGAAGTAAATGATCAAAAGCAATGAGGAGTCTGTTCAACAATCAGATCATCCCCGCTGCATGTGTAGCAAACTGTGGAGGTGTGGTATACACATTTTCGAGAGGGCCCAGGCTTACACCACCATTTCTGCAATATTTTAAATATAGATAACAGATGTTGGGCAATCATCCGTTTGAAAGGAACCGCCCAAAAAAGAGCCCTTCTGATTATTTCATAAATGTCTGATTTGGGTCATTAAAGGCTAGAACTGATGGCATCTCTCCACACTGTTTTGTTTCTTACATTTCTTACATTCCTGACGCTAAAATCTGAAACAGCAGCTTAACTTTGGAATAGAGTAACCATAGTGTTAGAAACCTACACCTGCAGTACAGTATGTTGCAGTGTCTGTACAGCTGTCAGCCCCAACACTTGTCCTTTATGGGAAAGATTTCTCAAAACAATAAGCTCCTTTGAGTCTTGTCTTGACTTGTCTTGTCCATAATCACATACTGTCTAGTAATGCATGCATTTTTTTACTCACAGCTCAGTGAGAGACAAATGGTCCTTTGGGTTAACTTTAACAGTCGTGAGAAATATGTAGAAGGTCGTTGACCATATGGAAATGACCAATGCTTTTCACTCTGGATCACAAAGAGCATGCCAAAGTGCACTTTATTTAATTGAGCCTTTTCACTTGTTATGAATTATTAACGTTCACACTTTGTTGCAGCCTTTGATGCTGTGATAACAGTAAAAAAAAAAATCACTGGCTCAGATACTACTTTATTTCAGTTCATAGTTTGTTTCATGTGCAAAATGAACACTATGGTGATACAGGAAATCAGAACATGTACCCAACACATTGGTGCAGTAAACCACGTAGATCTGCCAGGGTTACTGTAGGTCAGTGCATATTTTGAGAGAGCTAGGTCTCCACTGCTGGAAGCATGTTTCAAATAAAACGTATTATCGGTTATCTTATTTCACATGCAAAACAGACAATTATAGGCACTAACTGCTAATACTTAGCCAAGATATTAGGGCTGATTCTGTTCCTGTAAAAGACATTTCACTCTACTTCTACCAAATGTCATAAAATGCCCCAGTGTTTGATGCAGAAAGCATTTCCTGTCAGAGGATAAGAAGGACACTTGGCTGTGGCTTGCATTAGACTCAAAGAGTTAAATGTTTTCCTTTTAAATCAAATAAAATGTGTATCATGCACCTTCATGCTGCACAAAATTAAAAAATAAAATCCAGTTTGGCACAGCTGTTTCTGTTAAAGAATTATCTTGGTTTGTTCTGCCTTTATTATTTTGTGTGTTTTCACGGAAGATGTTCTCTGGAGAGGAAGTGAGATGTTTTTTGCGGGCAGCCTGGGGCCATTCAATGCTTATCAAAAGAGTCATACGTACTGACTCAATGTAGATTACAGAGACTTCCTGACAGGGTTTCTGTTGGGTGTAATGACTCAGTAGCCGGTGCATATTTGATTTATTCTACACACTAAAGTAGTGACAGTAGAAAAAATAAATCTGGGTATGGTAGTGACCTCCAGTCAACAGCAACCAACTAAAATACATTGATGATGAGACCCATCATACAGACACATGATACAGCTTACTGTGAGGATTGAGGTCAGTGTAAACAGGCAGATAAATAGTAACCAGCTGTATAAAAGCTGTGTAAAATGGTTCATGTCTTACAGCTGGATATTTGTAGAATATCAAGCTTTGACTGTTAGCCTGGTAGAGGACTCTTCTGAAGGAAAATTTCTCATTTGATTATTTGAACAGTGATTCCACAGTGAAAGTTTCCCAGTGTGTTACTAAGGCCAGTGTTTTGAAAACAACATCTGTCTTCAGTTAGGTTTGTCATAGCTCTTCGCTTTATATGGAAAAATTACAGGACTTTCCATATTGGATGTAATGTCATCTGTTTAGTAAAAAGAAATAAGGGCTTCATAATGTAATGAGGCATAAAACAATGCATAAAGTAGCTGATGATATTGTTTTTGTTTGTGGTAAGTGTTGTGAATACTGAGTCCAGATTTCTTGATGAATATTTGCTGCAGTACATGCTGTTAATGGGCCTTGTTGACCACACTGCATTAGTGGTGGTGACCTATTTCTTATTTTTCTTTCCAGGGAGTAATATAACATTGTGGTGAGCGTGTAGTTATGGAAAGGCAGTACAAAAAAAAGCAGCAACAACAGCATGAGGTTTGGTAAGACAGGCTCGTGAAAGGAGGGTCACTGGTTCCAACCCTCAGACTGTTTTGGAAATGAGTAACAGTAATGCTTTGTGCTGCTTCAGTGGGCACCTCTGAGGCAATACATGAATATTTTCCTGGTCATCGTTTGACTACAGGAATGTTATGAGCAGGGATGTGAAGGACTTGTAATATCAGCAGCACCTTCACTGGCACGTAAAGATAAAACAAGACAGCCATGCTCAAAGCTCTGTGAGGCAGCATAGGCACCGTGGCAGTCTGATAACAGTATATCAGCTGCTATTCTTTATAATTGATGTAAACACATAACATCACTGTGTCGTACTTGCTGTGTCGCTTAGCATCTGATTAGCTTAGCTGTTGTTTAGAACTGGTTCAATTAAATCAGAACCTGTAAAAGGTTTTAAACCGTAGCTTGGTGCTAAGTTGGACCTGGTTAGGGCTGCACAATTAATCGCAATTTTATCAAAATCGCAATATGAACTAGTCCAATATCCAAATCACAATATTTGTTAAAAGGCTAAATATGTGTCAAACCATTCTAAAATAAAGTATTGTGGTGCTGCAGAGACATCCCGGCCTACAAATCATATCCTACAGACTAAAGAAAAGAATCTTTGTTTGGTACAGATCCTCGCAAAAAATCACACTTCAATCATTTTTTTTTTTTTTTCAATGAAAATGAGAATAATGATACAAAAATAATCATTCCCTCCAATATCGTGAATCATATCGCAATATCAGTCAAAATAATCGCAATTGGATATTTTCCTCATATCGTGCAGCCCTAGACCTGGTTGCTCTGCTGTAACAAGCAGAACTTCCACTAAACTGCAGGTAAATGCAAGCTAAAGCGGATGAATGATGATGTAAGGCCCGTATGCCCCCCCAGGTGACTCAGAGGAGGGTCACATAATAATAGATAGATAGATAGATATTTATTGATCCCAAAAATGGGAAATTACAGTGTTACAGCAGCAAAATATCAGTCACACAGCACAGAATATACATGAAATACTAGAATACAATATACATGAAATAATAGGATACAATATACATACATACAATATACATGAAATAATAATAGGATAGAATACAAGAACAAATATTTAAATATTTAAAATATATACAAGTTGGGAATACAAAATGTACAACTGCTTAACTAGTAATGATAAAGATGTAGATAAAATGTTGTGCAAGTTGCACTTAGTGCAGATGTGATGTCTAAGAGTCTTATCTAGCACCCAGTGATGAGGTGTTAAAAAGTTTTATTGCCTGTGGTAGGAATGATTTCCTGTAGCGGTCCGTGCGACATCGAAGCTGTCTGAGCCTCTTAGAGAAGGTGCTCCTCTGTTGGACCAGTGTGGGGTGGAGAGGTTGGGTCGGGGTTATCCATGATAGATAACATTTTGTTCAGTGACCTCCTCTCCACCACAGCTTCATGTGTCCTGTTGGCAGCCAATAACGGAGCCAGCCTTCCTGATCAGTTTGTTCAGTCTGTTTGTGTCGCTGGCTCCGATGCTGCTGCCCCAGCAGATGGCGGAGGAGAACATTACATTTATTACATTACATTCAACTATTAAATAATAACCAACTATTTTGATAATCTATTAATCAGTTTGAGTCATTTTTTTATGAAAAAAGGTTACAAATCTCAGATGCCAGCTTTTTAAATGTGAATATTTTGTAGTTTCTTCACTCCTAAATACAAATACTGATGGACATTTTGCACCAAAAGACCAATCAACTAATTGATTAATCGAGAAACTAATCAACAGATTAGTCGACTATGAAAATAATGGCTAGTTGCAGCCTAGAAGTTATACCATATTTTGCCCCTACAATAATAACTGTTACAAAGTAGTGCAACATCGCTCATCTTGAAAATACAATAGAATTAACATAAGAAGCTGCATCCAGACTAGTTTAATGATAGCCAGACAGATTATTTTAAGAGGATGGAAGAATGAATGGGGTTCCATCAATCCAGCAGTGGGCTTGTGAGATGGCTAAGGGTGGCAGCGTTTGAAAGAATTCAAAAGTTCATGTTGCGAGTTTTATGTTTTGTATTTTTTTGTATTTTTTTTTTTTTTAAAGTTAATCCCACCCCCCAAAAAAATACAATAGTATTATAGAATTACAGGGGCAATTGGTCTTACAATACATCCATTATTTTAGTTTTTTCAGTTATAGCCTCGGGTGAGTAAACCGCTCACAGGTTGCTCAAGTGCCTTCACTTCTGACAAACAGACCTCAACCGACGAAGTTTGTCAAATAAGCAGTAACTTTTCTCTATGTCATTGAAAATAATTTGAGACTATGTGTTTTTACATAATATTACATTAGTTATGTTACATCAATTAGCACTATAATAGTGTTGCCTTCATTAGATCATACAAAGATAAAAATGTTAAACTTTTAGAAATGAATAGATGATGGAGCTGTAGAAGATGATAGTAACAGTAAAAGTAAGATCAAATCTTTGAACAATAAATGTTCTTGAAATGATTACTCTATTAAATAACTATACACAACCATAAAACAAAACTACATCAAATGTAATATACATACAAATATGTATAAAATATCTGCCAGTAAAAGTTGTATTTTATTAGTCACTGAATTTCCTTTTTGCATACATGCTGATAATGATACATCTGTGATAACAGCATTATCCACTGTCGAGCTCAAGTAAATATCCATCTAGTTTTGGGTTTCTTTGTTTATTATCATGCCTGTATTCCCATGTATGTGTTTGTTCTTATTTTCACAGTTTACCCTGAGTTTTTACCAATATATCACAGTTTTGAAGACGGAACAATAGTTGCCAAAGCACATCTGGTGAGTCAGCACAATAATGTTGGTGTCAGCTACAGTAGCAGCAGATCAATGAAATGTACCCTGTGTATATGAGGTGTAGATTGACTGATTGATCTTTTAATTAAGTTGTCATACTGTCCAGTTGCCTAGCCTACATGCAGGAAGACATATCACGTGTATGTTCTCAAATATAATTTGCATATATACCTGAATTTGTAACGATTATTATGAATATTATCTTCTAAATTTTTCTCAAGGCACAATTATCTTGCTAAAAGATGGCAGATATTGAAGTCACTGGACGATGAGACATCAACTCCCCACACAAAACACCAGATTTAAAATGCATTATGAAACTATGCATGTAGTTACATACGCTTACAAGATCTTTGTGTGGAGAGGAAGAGAGAGAGAAAGGGCGGGTATCATAATGTTTGTTGATACTTCCTACTTTTCCTGCATGGCCCACATCGCATATCTCTTCCCAAACTCTCCACACACAGACCTTCCTCTCTTCTCTCTGTGCAGCATGTACGATACTATGGAGGAAGAGGAGTACGAGTTTCACTCCGTAGACTTACCTGATGAGCCTTATTTTTGCCCTCAGGTAGAGTTTAATAACAAACCAGACTCCTTATTCTTCAATGACGGTGTGAGGAGGATTGACTTCATCCTGGTCTATGAAGATGAAGATAAGAAGGATTTTGAGAAGAGGCACACGTTCCAGCGGTACAAGGTAGGTCTCTCATTTTTGAAATCTTTTTCAGTTGGGTGGTTCAATACACTACATCAGATTTGTATTTTAAGTATTGCAAATTATGCTCACATAAAACTTAGTACAAAGTATTCTACCCACAAAAACAAAATCTGTAAAAGGTGATATGCTTTTTAAATAGTATTTGTGAGGTATTTTTTGCCTTTATTAGCTAGCAGACAGTAGAGAGGTGACAGGAAGTGTGGGGAGAGAGAGGAAGAGGGTGACATGGCTCGAACCTGTCAGCCTTCCAAATCCTGAGGCGTAGAGTTTTTAAATAGAGTTTTGGAAACAAATCATTTGTCTTAATGAATAACATATTTCTCTCAATGGAAGTGGTAGTTTTCTCACAAACTGCCTTGTGTGTTTTATTAGACATACAAACTCTATTGTTTCTGTCTGTTTGTAAAGGGAGTTTTTATTTGCAGCAGGATGGCAGTCTATGACTTTAAAGAGACTGCACTTGACATTCAGAACATAAGTTAGCACTAAACTAATGTTTGGCATCCTGAGCAGAGAATGAAGTCACACTTCACATGAAACATTGATATTTGACGAGTTGGGAAACGGTCTGTGGAGGCAATCCCAGACCACTTTTATTTACAAAACAAATGAGTAAATTCAGTTGGTGCATGATTGAACCGAGTAAAGTGGTCTAACTACGTGTTAGTTTAGTGCATTACAATCATAAATTTTCAAGATTTCAGGGATATGTGCACAAATTAAGGACACTGAGACTGAGACATAATGACATAACCAGATGTGGTGTTTGTTGCTACATGTACCAGTGTCTTTCACAATAGGTTTTGAGTGAGGGATGTGTAATATAACGCTTAGATCCACAGACTTTAAAAACTGTTACCTGCAGTGTTGCAACCGTAACCCTGCAAGTGTTTTTGAAATGGAGACCGTGCCCTGTGGAGGCTTAAAATTATAGTTGGTAACAGTTGACAAAAGCTTAGGGGTTTAATGGGTGAAAAAATGTACTAATAAGATAGATACATGATGGATATGTTGTTTTCCTGCAGCACTGAATGGATGTGATGAGTGTAGGCATGCCTTGCAGCTCACAGACGCACCTCTATAGAAGCTGATCACCCAGTTTCAGCCAGTTCTTCTGAAAAAGGACGACTGTTAGAGCCGTTGCAAGTCCCAGCTCATGAGCTTCCTCACAACAGATCCACTGGGACTGAGGCAACTCCACATTCATAATCATCCCAAAGCAAACTAAATCCAACAGGGGATTAGGAATGCAACCGTCTCTAGCAGGCAACCCCTTTACTTTGTTTTTCCAGAAGCTAACCTGGTCAAACATAAGTTGCAAAACCCTTTTTTTGAGCTTGACAGCTGGAGGGGCGTGGTTCAGTTCAGATAGTGCTAAGCTAAATTGTTATTTTAAAAGGTTATGTCATTGTCAAAATTTCCGTGCACTTGTATTTCCTGTTTGTTAGGAAAAATCTACCTGAAAGCAGGGTTGGCTAAACAAACATTGACGGTATTTGACTTTTACTTTGTCAGCAGTCTCTCGACGGTATTTCTTAGAATGGGGCTGACATCATAGGGTTAAAAATGTATAAAGGTGTCACATTAAAGTTTGTATTCATTCGGAAAGACTGAATTGCCTCGGATGATGATGATGACGCTTTAAAAGCGTTTTGATTAGCTCCTTTTTATATTATTTAAATATGTTTAATACTTCTACTACTAATTCAGTGTTTTTTTGTGTGTGTTTTTTGTTTTGGGAAAGCTGCGCTTAAGAACCTGCTCTGACTTGTGTGCAGTATCACCAGTGTAAATTATGCCTTGGTTATGGAAAAAATGTCCAAATAAATGAGCTGTGAACTCTGCCATTTGCTTTACATAAACATAATTAAAGGTCATTTTGAAGCAACAGTATTGACACATTGGATCTTACAAAGGTTATGAAGGTGATTATGTGTTGGCACATTCTTTACATGCAATTCTACAATATAAATAAGTAATGGACTTCCGTGTAGATACAGATGATCACCCTTGGCAGTGCTTTGATAAATGCTCACAGTATTTACACTGCAGGCTTGGCACATATGTCATAACTTCAGGACATCCGGTACAGAAATCAAATCATATTGACCAGAGAGCATTAAATCAGAAAGCTCTTTGAAACCTTTTTTTGTGTTCTTCTTGTAGAGGCGGCGAGAAACCTTTGAGGCCAGCTTGATGAAGATGGGAATGGAGCTGGAGGCGACACAATCTGTAAGTAGATTACACTTTGTGGCAGGTTCTATTCAATTACATTTTTCAATTACATTTTATTTATAGTATCAAATCATAACAAGAGTTATCTCGAGACACTTTACAGATAGAGTAGGTCTAGACCACACTCTATAATTTACAAAGCCCCAACAATTCTAGTAATTCCCCCAAGATCAAGCCTTTAGTGCGACAGTGGCGAGGAAAAACTCCCTTTTAGGGAGAAACCTCGGCAGACCCAGGCTCTTGGTAGGCGGTGTCTGATGGTGCCTGTTGGGGGTGTGATGAACAGTGGCAATAATAGTCACAATAAAGATAATGGAACAGTGACTACAAATGGTAGTCGTAGTAGTTCATGTCATAGCGGGATACTACAGGGCACCGCAGAGCGTAGCAGGGTGTAGCAGGGAGTGCAGCAGGACCACGGTGACAGCTGCAACCAAGATCTTGGTGCCATCCTAATCCAAGGAAATATGCTGGGCGAAAAAAAAACATAAGGACTCCGGGGAGTAAACTCCCCAGAGCTAGGTTAGTAGTTTTTTTACCGTATCGCATACTTAAAGCACTTCTTCTTTGTGTTCTGCAGGTGACAGATGAGAAACTGATGTTTTTGAAAGTCCACATGCCATGGGACACGCTGTGCACATACGCCGAGGTCCTGCACATCAAGCTTCCCATCCAGCCCAACGACCTGTCGTCCCGCCCCTCCCCGTGGCGCTTTTTCTCCTGCATTACCAAGCACTTCTACCCCAACGAAGAACTGATCACAAAGGAGGCCGAGTTTTTCACTGCCCCCTTTGAGAAAAAACGTCTGGAGTACTTCCACGTGAGGGACAAAGATGTCTTCTTCACTGCGGCCATGAGGAGCAGGATGGCAAGTTGTCACATGTTGTTGCAGTCAGTTCAGGCTGCCTGCCACTTCTTTTCATACTTCAGTTTTATTTTGAAGGATGTAGTTGTATGGTTGCAAACATCCTGTACCCAACAGATGAATCGATTTAATGTTAAAGTGCTCATATTATGCTTTTTGGCTTTTTCCCTTTCCTTTACTGTGTTATATATCTTTTTGTTTATGTTATAGGTTTACAAAGGGAAAAAGCCCAAAGTCCACCCCAAAGGCACTTACCATCTCCAACAGAAAACACTGTTAAAAAACTGCTCCAAACAGCTCTATTGTAGTCCAGCCTTTACTTCCGTGACGAATGTGCGTCACTTTGTAACACACGTTATAATGCTCGCCTAGCTGCTAGCGTGGCACACCCTCATACTCTGCTTCTTATTGGCTAGTTGTCCTTACCTAGCTACTGCGCATGTGCGACTCCCAACAAAGATGGCTAAAACAGAGATCTCAACACACAGGGTGGAAAGAGGAGCTGCAGCAATGTGCAGTACAACAAAAATATAGTGTTTTTTTTTTTTTTTATTAAACCATGCAAACCTATTCTGGTACAACCTCTAAATACAATTATGAACCTGAAAATGAGCATAATATGAGCACTTTAAAACTCATAAATCATAAGAGCATCACATTTTCCAAACTGTATTATACTCTATGATTGTTTGATAATATTGTATAAACAGATAATTAGCATAAAAATAAAAATCTCATCTTTTTCCAGGCGTATTACATCCTGAGTCGTGCCCCCTATGAAATACGGGGGAACATAAAGAAGTTTGGCGTCACCAAACTGCTGGATGCTGGAGTGTACAAAGCTGCCTATCCCCTGCATGACGTAAGTTACATCTTACAGTCATATTAGATATGGCTTATGCCTTTTTTTTGGTTTATAACAATCATATTTAGCATGGTGTTATGCTATTAATGAGCTGAATCATTTACTGAAAATTCCTACTGGATATTTCCCTGTTGGCTATTTCAGTGCAGGTTCAATGTCAAGTCCCAAGAGGAGGGTTGCCCCAACGAGAGATACCTGCTCTACGAAGAGTGGGCTCATCCCAAAAGCTTCTACAAGATGCAACCACTAAACCTCATTAGGTGAACACAGTCTTTTGTGTTCTCGTAACAAGAATGAACTTAAAGTAGGAGAATGACTCTTTCATGGCAGTGTTTCACTAAAAAGCCTTCAGCCCCGTGTCTTGTCAATGAAATGTGTTCCCCCGTGTGTTCAAGCAGGAACAAACTAAATCCTTTTTGTGACAAAGTGAATAGTAGAACCAAAGTAGATAAAACTTCTTTTTTTTTATTTTCCACAGGAAGTATTATGGGGAGAAGGTTGGCATTTACTTTGCCTGGTTGGGTTTCTACACAAGAATGCTCGCTCTGGCTGCCGTAGTTGGACTGTGTTGTTTCATTTATGGATACACGACTCAAGAAACCAGCACCTGGAGGTACATTTCCTCGTAGATTTCAAATGTTGAACTTGTAATTAAATGATGCGTCAGATTTTGGAGATTTCCCTGTCTAAGAATCTCTGTTTTGTGTTTGGATGACTGCAGCAAAGAGGTGTGCGACCCTGAAATTGGAGGAAAGATTGTGATGTGTCCACAGTGTGACAGAGAATGCAAATACTGGACGTTGGACAGCACGTGTGAAGCTTCGAAAGTAAGTTTTATTTTCTTCAACAGTAAATTGGAATTTTGAGAAAGTTTTTCACTTTTCTACTCCCACTAATGCCGCTCAATATGCAATGGACAAAATTAAGAATTGTTGTGTTAAAAGGCAGTTCTTACTGCACAGTGTGTGATAGAGTTGCAGACTTTGCATATTTAACTATGTGTGGCTGCTATTATTCACAGTGACACAGCAACAGTTTTGTTTGGAACTGATTTGCATGTAAGCAGGATAGAACTGTGATAAGGTTGACGGCCATGTTTCTCTTTTTTTCCTATCTTCTTTTAGAAACTTTGCATATTTGATAACTTTGGAACCTTGGTGTTTGCAGTTTTCATGTCAGTCTGGGGTAAGTTGTATACAATGTCAAAAAGATGCCAGGTGGTGGCTTCTTTCAAGTTGCAGCCATGCTAATATCACTAACTTTGAGAGAAGTTTTATTTAGAAGTAGTCTATATCCACGACCTTCCACTTCCGGGATTGCTCCGTTGCCGCCGGGAATTTAAATTTCAAAATTCGCCGTATGTCCTTTTCGGCCGGATGTCCGTTACCTTCTGCTTTCTGTTGGAATTTTAAACTCCGGTGGATTTCTGAGGACTATGGTTAACTGCTCCTCAGATCTCTGCAGGGTAAATCCAGACAGCTAGCTAGACTGTCTGTCCAATCTGAGTTTTCTGTTGCACGACTAAAACAACTTTTCAACGTACACACGTTCCACCAAAACAAGTTCCTTCCCGAGGCTATTTTGCAGCGGCACCGCAGCTCCATTCGGTTCTTAGCACCGCCCAAGACAACTGTGATTGGTTTAAAGAAATGCCAATAAACCAGAGCACGTTTTTCTCCCATCCCGGAATGCTGTGTGGACTAGCCAGACCCTCCTCCGCAGCGCTGTGGAGGAAGGCGAGACTAATTTAGAAGTGACTATGTGAAATGTTTATTTTGTCCTCATTTGGCACTATTAAAGGTTAAACAGTAACAGGAAGACGCAGAGAATACTGTGTATATTCAGATGTTTCCTTCTTTCTCATTATTGCCCTGTTTGTTTTCTTTCGTTAGTAACTTTGTTCCTGGAGTTTTGGAAGCGCTACCAGGCGGAGCTGGAGTACACGTGGGACACTGTTGAGTTTCTGGAGCAGGAAGAGCTGCCTCGTCCGGAATATGAGGCCAAGTGTATCTATGAGAGGAAAAACCCTGTCACAGGGGTAAATCATACACACAGCCTATTTCTCTATTTTATTATTTTACTCTTTTTGAAGCTAAAAAGAATTAAAACAGCCAAGAAAAAACGAAGATTGGTTTAAAATAGGGATTCAAACTGGTTTACTCAGTTTTGTTCAAAAAAATATAAACTATTTGGGGATACTATGTTGACATAAATGTTTTTTTAAGTCATGCCATGTTGTTGTTAAAGTCCACTATTTCACAGTGTTTGTGTGTGATTTAGATAAAAGAAAATGTGCCCTATACGGCCTGTGGACGATGTGTTCGGGTGTCGATAGGAATTGGGACAGTGTTATTCTGGGTAATGTACATAAATGTCATTTTTATTTCAAATTTTTTTTTTTTTTTGCTAACATTGTATTTTACCTGTTTGTAATTCACTAACAAGTTCCTAAGAATTTCCTGTGAATAAAATATGTAATTTGGTTTGGTTTAGAATAAATTCTAATTTATTTGACAGAAAAGGTCAATTTAAACCAATGTAAATATTTATTCATTACTTATTTATTATTGAAAACTTAATTCTCCATATATATAGAATCATTTCTGTAGCTGACATGGTATGCAGTGAATAAATGACTCTTAAGTTATTGTAATCCATCCATCCATCTTCTTCCGCTTATCCGGTAACGGGTCGCGGTTATTGTAATTGTTTAATTTATTAATTAGTATAGTAATTGAACATAATCGCTACTTTACTTATAATTGGAACCAAATTCAGCGTTCTTTCCAGGAAACTTCTTGGAAATAATTAATTACAGACTGATAAATTAAAATGTTACCTATTTTTTTCATACAGAATATACAACATTAATCTATCATTGTACTTTGTCCCTCAGATTCTGTTGATCATTGCGTCCATTGTGGCCATCATCGTCTATCGCCTGGCTGCATTTTTTGCCTTCTCAACTAAACTCCGATCTCAGGACCTGAAGGAGCTGCAAACCTTAAAGGAGTATGTGACGCCTCAGATGGCCACTTCTGTCACAGCCTCCCTCATTAGCTTTGTTATAATTATGATCCTTAACATTCTCTATGAGCGCGTCGCCATCTGGATCACCGACTTTGGTAAGTTAGAATTGTACTTCTGCCCAGTATTGACTTGCATGTGTTAATCCTGAATCCTCTCTTATCTGACACAACAACAGAGCTTCCGCGGACCAAGACAGACTATGAGAACAGCCTGACCATGAAGATGTTCCTCTTTCAGTTCGTCAATTATTACTCTTCCTGTTTCTACATCGCCTTCGCCAAAGGGAAAGCGGTTGGCTATCCTGGAGATCCTGCTTATCTCTTGGGAAAATACCGCAACGAGGAGGTACAGTTTGATCCATCTAGCTCTTACTGTACATGTCTAACTCACTCACTGGTCACGCTTGACTCTTGCTTTGTGTGTTGTTGTCCTGTGTCCAGTGTGATCCTGGTGGTTGTCTGATTGAGTTGACAACTCAGCTTTCTATCATCATGGGTGGAAAAGCCATCTTGAACAACATCCAAGAGGTCTTGCTACCGTAAGAAGTCAGAATCTAAGACCAATTTTATGTCAAATATATACAGTATATATATATATATATATATTCTTTTAAAGTAATATAATTAAGTAATACAATGGCAGCTTATATATGCAGATGCATGTGTTAAGGCCACTGTGCTAATATCTAACCCTACACCAACTCTCCATTTTCATATTGAATCACTCTTATTGTATATGATCTCTTCCACCCCTCCACAGGTGGGTGAAGAATTTGATTTTCCGCTACTGCACCAGTGCGGCCTCAGAGAAATTGATTCCTCGCTGGGAGCAGGACTACCAGCTCCAGGCCCTTACAAAACTAGGACTGTTCTATGAATACCTGGAGATGGGTAAGAGGAGTCTTCGTCTGTCACATTTAGGGCTGCATACCTGGAGTTCAAACTTAGTGTAATTATCATGCAAGCGTTTACTATGTGGAGAATTTTGTATCTTTAAATTAGTAAACAGGTTGCACCACACAAACTAGTTCTTACATACAGCAGTGGCTAGTTGTTGCTAAATGTTTAAACCAAACTGCCAGGGTAATTAGCTAACTGAGCTAGCTGACAGAACTAGTTTGCTTTTATGTTGACTGATGTTTATAAGTGGTAATACGGATAATGGTTCAGATATTTGACCTGACATTTGGTTGAAATGTTCAAATGCTGTCCCTCTAAAACTATTAATTTCAGATGTTACAACTTTTGATGCTGCAATGACTTCCTTTTGACATTGTTGACTGATTTTGATGTATTGTCTGCACTGCGACTTGATTGTTGTGCTGTTTTATCTTGTGGAGTGATATGGTGTTTTACTAGAGGACCACAATGGAAATAAGCCTTTGGGCTTTATTGTGTTTTATCCTCTGTGAAGTTTCACAGTGGGTAGAATGCAAAAAAAATGCCAGATTGTAAAATAGAGTGAGACCTCTTCCTGCAGCTTTCCCCTCTCTGTCGCATGAGCAATGCATGAACAGAACAGCCAATAGGAACGCTCTCTATCTTATCTGTAATTGACCAAAATCTCCCGTCACAGCTGGATTATCTACAGCCTGAAAACAGAGCCAAGAGGAGATGCAGAAGTCTAGTTTTCTCTCCACTTGAGTTACAATATGCTGAAAGATTATTTTTTTGGCCAACAACACACAAATAAATTGCCTACCTAATGATGCAACCTGATTCAGTAAACTGGTTTGAAACTAGCTAGTAAGTAACAAAGCACTTATGAGGGAATTTACACACAATAAGTATTCAATATACAAATACTTGGTGCAACTTTGGTAGTCTCTACAGTGCCTGTCTTTTTTATACATATATTTTGTGTTTCGCAGTCATCCAGTTTGGCTTTGTGACCCTGTTTGTGGCCTCCTTCCCTTTGGCTCCGGTCCTGGCTCTGGTCAACAACATATTTGAGATTCGGGTTGATGCTTGGAAAATCACCACTCAGTTTCGCCGCATCGTGCCAGAGAAGGCCCAGGATATAGGAGCCTGGCAGCCCATTCTTCAAGGCATCGCTATATTGGCTGTTGCAACAAATGTACAATACTGTTTACACTGAGTTATTAGTTGATTAAGTACACTGGCAACAATTGTGGAAACAGCATAGATGATCAATTTTATGCTTTCACTACATGTTTTGCTGTCCTGGTGTCTCAACAGGCCATGATCATTGCTTTTACATCCGACATGATTCCACGGTTGGTCTACTACTGGTCTTTCTCTGTGTACCCATATGGAGATCACTCTAATAACACCATGCAGGGCTACATCAACAGCTCACTGTCTATATTCAACATTGCGGACTTCTCCAACAATAGCAAGCCGATGTCGACACCTTACAACATCACCACCTGCAGGTACAAAGATTGGCCCATCTGTGTGTGCTGTACAGTATTCAGTTTCCCCTTGTTGGATTGTAAAGAGAACACAAGTTTTCACTTTAGCTATCATCCAGGTGATTTCTTTTTTCCAAAACTTTTGCTTTCACAATTAAATAAAATGTTAATTCTTTGAATTTTGGTTATAAAAGTATTTTCTAGACAAAATAATAACTATTTTATACATACTGATTCCACTTCATTTTAAAGATATTATTGATGTTGTTACTGTGATTATTAATTCCTTAGATATGTTTCTAACATATTGGGAGAGAGAAAAATTCTTGAATTACACAATAATATGTTGCATCTGAGTAGAGCCAGATATACGGCTCCCACACGGTCTCTTTTGTTCATGTAAGTTGCAAAAATGACAAGAGATAATGGTATGATAAAAACTTCACTTCACTTGAAAAGAAATGAAATAAGATGCCACGTTTAATAGATGACTGGTGTAGGGGTGGGAAAAATAATCGATTCTTAGATACATCGTGATTCTCTCTAGAACGATTCGATGCTCGATTCTGATAAGTTAATAATCGATATAATAATAATATATTTTTTTAAATGTGTTGATTTTTATTTAAAAGTCTCCAGACAAGTACAAATCAGAAAACTGTGACAGAAAAGAGTGACTGAAAGAGGATGGGATAATGGACAACAACTTAGAGTTTAGGCGAGAGTGCAGAAAAAAAACACACAAAAATGGCCAAAAGGGAAAGAAAATTAAATTCTGTATATACACATGATCTAATAAGACATACATAAAATAATTCGGCAAAACACATATAGGCTGTTCATCTGCTTTATCACATTACATCTGACACCTTCATGTTCTAAGAAGCCAATTCTCCACCTTTAAACATGACTGAGCCTCTGACATGGAAGATGACTGGGAGAGAAGGTGACTTTCACAAGCATGTATAAGGCTTAAGCATGGAATGACTACAAAATAAAAACCTCAGTGGACAAAACATTTCATTAAAACTTGTGTGTGACAAAATCTAAGCTTTGTCTAGGAAGTGATTAGCAAACTCTGAGTAGCAAACTCAGATTTATATGTATGTACTTTTCTTCTTTAGGTATCGAGATTTTCGGAATCCTCCCGGCCACCCCAGGCAGTATCAGTACAACGTCTACTACTGGCATGTGATCGCTGCCAAAATGGCTTTTATAATTGTTGTAGAGGTGGGTATAACATAACACGAAATCATTCTGACGCTAAAAAAATATGAAATATTTAAACATTAATAGAGGTGTCTTCTTCTCCTCACAGCACATTGTTTACCTTACGAAATTCATCCTGTCCTACGTGATCCCAGACGTCCCATACGCTGTCAAAGAACAGATCAAACGAGAGAAATACTTGACCCAGGTCATCCTCCACGAGACCAACCTCAAGCTGGTGACCAGACGTTTGAAACCATTTGACGACGGGACACTCACGCGCACGGAGGTGAACTTGACACAGGAGGAGATGGAACTCGATTTCTGATAGTAAAATGTATGGAAGAAGAGATCAGACCATACTGTATATACATGACTACCCAGTTTTTTTGCAGCACCTACCCACGTTATTTAAATACTGACCAAAACTTTGGGAACTAGTGAAAGAATTAAGACCTGGAACAAGGTATGGACTTTTGTTATGGAAAATGTATAGCAATCAGTAAAAAAAAGAAGACATCTGAAGTTTCTTTAAGGGGCTGTTGAACAAAGAAAGGAGAAACCACTGTTGTATAGTCTTCACCCCTGTCTACTGTCCTCACACTCTATACTCTCATCAGGACAAAGCGTGTGAAAGGAAAAAGAACAGGGCATCATCCTCTATCACCTCTAAGAGTATCTTTTTTCACTTTCTTCTCAGACTGACCAATATAACAGACAGGATGTTTTGTAGCTGAAAGTGCACAAACTAGGTGTGGGACAAACAAGTGACATGGCATTCTTTTGCACCACCTTATAAACTCATTGGTACTAAGTGTCCCTGTTTTGGATTAGGTTGGAGTTCAATGCTGAATCTGAATCCAGTATTGGATTTTAATCTATTTAGATTTAGGTTTTAACCAGTTAAAACAACAAAGGTTATACAGTAAATAACTTTACTTTTTTATATTTAAGCACACAAACTCAGATAGGATGATGCTTATTAAGCTAAATGACTTGCTGGATGTTTTATGCATTGATTTTTGCAACCTGGTTTGGATAGCATTTCACTAAACTGAGACTAGGACTTCTCATCTGTGTTGGCCTAAAATGTGAGATACAGTATGGTTGAAAGCTTCAGAAAAAGTTAGTGTGTAGACCTGGAGTTGAGATTTATTTTTTGTTAAAAAAATATTTTTTGGTGCCGTTTTAGGCTTTTATTTTTATAGGACAACTGACGACAGAGAGAGGGGGAATGACATACAGCAAAGGGCCGCAGGTCGGAGTCAAACCTGCGGCCGCTGCGTCGTATATATGGAGGCGTGCTCTACCAACTGAGCTACCCAGGCTCCCTTGTCAAAACATTTTTATGGATATTTTTACTCAGAGTGTCTTCCAGGTTTATGACTACATCACATTTACCTTGGCTATATCACTGTGATGGTTCACTCCGTCCATTGAGCTTCATGCTGGGGGATCCAAGCTTTCACACACATGTAACCAACAAGTGCCACTGCTGGGTTTAATGCTGTCATGAAATATCAGTATTTATTACATACAAAATGTGCACCACTTTTTAATGCAATGTTGATGATTGATAGAGGGTTTTTTTGCACTTCCAATTTTGTTACTAGAACTAAAGAGCTGAGGGGATCTGTTGAAAAAAAAAACACTCACAATGTTACGCAAGTGATGAGATACCAGGAGTTAGAGTATACATAAACTAACTTTAGCCACATATATTCACTAAATGTGCCTCAAATACCTTTACCTCTGTAAACCTTTTAAACATGTAAACGTTCCAAAGGTTGTCATTATGTTGTTTGGATGGGATTCAATTACAGTACAGACAATTCAGAAAGTGAATTTATTTGACAAGTGATGCCATGTAAAGGTTTGATGTATTCAAGTTTACAGACCACAAGAAACTGAATGCTTTCTCATCCTTACACCAAATGTAGTTCAGTTACGCCTTTAGTTTTTAATTAAATGAATCAATCAATTGCAGCCCTGTGAAGTGGTTTAGTTGACGATGTGAGTATAGAGAGTATAGCGAATAGAGAGTCTTTCTCTATTCATGTACACCCATCTACTGTACTGTTTTGCACTTTTAACTTACAGAGTTCCAGGCCTGTACCTGGCTATGACCACTGCACTGCACATCATCAACATTTTAACTGCAAGTTATATTCATTATAATCATTTAATCATAATATCATTGCTGAAATCATAATACATTGTGCTTTGTACAATGATACTATAACCAGGGTCCAAAATTAGCACCATCTACCAGCAAAATGCTGGTAAAATATGCAAGTGGCCGTTAGATTTGCTATATTCACCAGCCAAAAAACAATAGTAATCTATTGAATGGCTGGTAAAATTTGAACATTCCCTATCCATTTGGCTGGTGGACGAAAAAGTTAATTTTGGACCCTAGACTATAACCACCATTTATGCAAACAGTACCATATACCAGCAATGTCTAAAAATGCATTTCTTTCTTGTCTTTTTGTTTTAACTCCTCATAAAAGTTGTTTTATAAAAAGGTTTTGGGTGTGTGTATTAAGTCTTAGTTTAAAGACTTAAATATTAAAAACATTTCCACTGTCGTATGTTTGATTTAATTTGACCTACCTTCTCACCTCGGATGTATTTAGAAGTGTGCTATGTGTGACTTGTAATAAAACATGACAAAACACAATGCCTGGAGGATGTTCCTACATCACACTACAGCAAGATGAGAATTTAAACCACTGGAGGTCAGCGAAAACAAGATTTCCAGCTGCAGCACACAGTCTCTCTCTTATTATGACCATGTGTTTGAATATACACCTCTGACAGTGACAAAAAACATTCAAAGTTTTAAAAGGATAGCATACATTGCAGGGCTGTTGTTTTGGACTGTATTAGAGTGTACACGTGAACCTAATAAACCAGAGATTTGCTAGTGACTCTCCTGCATGAAACCATATGATGTCATGCTGTTACAATCTCCATTGCTTTCCAGATGCATTGTTCAAGTATGCATAAGTTGCCTCGAGGGGTAATGCAGAGCCGCATGCCAGAAACTATAAAAACAAAGTACACAATGAAATGAATTTTTTTTTTTTAGGTTTTTTACACTCACAATTTCTAAACAAAAGCTGCCAAAGTGACCTTTAGCAAGGCACATCTCAGGTGCTCTCATGCTGACGCTACTTGGTGCTGTACTTTTACAGGTACCTTCTACTGAAATTAAAACATGCAATATTCAAAAAAATATCTAGCCTTAAAATAGTACTGTATAAGGGCCAGTGGGTGGCTTTACGTTTCTACTACATTTTTGAACAGGCAGACTTTTCAACGCCCTAAGGACGCCATCTAGATGCGACACAGGACCCATTTTAACCAACTTGCATGTACGCCTACTGTACGCGTGCCTGAAGTGGAGCAGTTTGGACGCTACACGTTTGTAGATTTTATCGTATTTGATCGATAAACCACACGGTTTCTACAAAATGAGTTCCCAGATTACTTGTGTCGGATGGGTGGCGAAAGGCATTGCAAAGGAAACCCCAGACAAAGTAGGTTACATGTTGAGCTAGCGAACGTTAACCGACAGGCGGCTAATTTGTCAACATGGCAAGTCATTTAAATGACCAAACCTCTAAGCCTTTTTCTTATACCTTTCTTTCTTGGCTTTACAGATAATGTGTCACCTTAGACTGTCAAAACAAAAACTGTCGTGTAATGTAATGCAACGCATTTTGTATAATTGAAAATACCCTGAATTATGTAATGTCACAAATAGGAAATAGGCACTAGAAGAATTACAAAGCTGTAGTGCCACCTATTTGTACTGTATGTATAATTAACACTGAGGTCACTAGTTAGTCATGTTTTTTTATATTGTCTACAGCATTATATTTCAGTTAAAATAACTTCAATTCAAAGGGGCTTTATTGGCATGAAAGTTTCAATAACAATGTTGCCAAAGCATCAATGTCACCACAGACACACCCAGTTCATAATACTGTAAATATATCAATATTGCAATACATTCATCAGTGGTCCATATAGGCTCAAAACCCATTGTTTTACCTATCAGCGATAGATAGATAATGACTTAACAGACTTTTATTTAAATAACAATCTTTGAGATTACAGCTTTACGTTTTCCATTTTATTAAATTGGATGGGGAAGTTTAACGGAGTAATTTGAGAAATTAAACAATATAAGTATAAGTAATTAGTGCTTGCTGTGAGTCTTTCCTTTGACTTTTCTGATAGACAATGACCATATTAAATTCCTCTTATTAATCAGTCTTCAGCTGGTTGTTTACAGCTTGAACCTTATATTGTCATTTGTTGTGAGCTGACATTACCTATGGTGACTACCCAGTGTACAACTGTTTCCTAAAGATTTAGGCTAACTTGCTGTATTTAAGGTACTTATTAACTAGGAAGATTTTATATCATACTGGAAATCTGAATTGGTGCTTTATTAAAATCAAATGCATTGGAGATGTAATTCTAAAAACAGGTTATGGTAGCAGGTTGCTTATAAGATCAAAGCCTTTCCAAATAAAATAAATGTTGAATTTGTCTTAGTTGACTTACCTAATACTCAGTTTTTAATTTTACTATTACTGTGTATTTAGAGATTTAACCAAAAATGCCAAGAAAAAAGGTAGTTTAAATTACAGGGTGTGATTTGTGAAAAAAGCAAAGGGGGGGGGGGGGACAAAACATTCAAGAATGAAATCCCCCTTTCAATACCATGGATATAGTGCCACTCGGCCAGCCATGCCAAAACACTTAGGCACTTCAATATCCAATGGAAATAATCTAAAAATAAAACGTCATGTCAACACAGCACTTTCAAGCCAGAGAGCGGAGTTCACTTTGCCGCGAAAACAAAATACTTTCACCCAGGAAACGCTCGTTCATTCCTCAGGAGTGTTTTAATCCAACCACGATTTTTTTCCTAAACTTAACTAGTTGTTTTGGTGCATAAGCTTAACTGTCAGCGCCGCACAAGGCTAATTTTTTCTGGCTAAACTCCACTACCACGGCCCCTGAAGTGACCGTCATCTAGCGGTGCCTGTAGCCGGCTCACAGTTACCTATTGGCTAAACAGCTGCCGCTGGTAGCCGGCGTCCCGGAGCTCTGTAGCAGCCAAATACAACCAACAACTGCCGCTTGGATTTTAACGTTCTATCGCACTATTTTGTCCTACATTTTGTCCCCACCGGTAAAAATAACTCAGCAGAGGCAGGGATAAAAAGACCAGAAAGGGGGAAATCCCACGCATCCCCCCGGCAAATCACACCCTGCCTATTTATAATACACCATCTCTCTCTCTCTCTCTCTCTCTCTCTCTCTCTCTCTCTCTCTCTCTCTCTCTTTTTTGCATCTGATCAGAGCTTGAGACACATGAGCTCACCAACTTGTTTAAGCAGAGTTTGTTATTCCATTTCAGGTTGAGTTGAGCCAAGAGGAGCTACAGCGCATTATTACTGAAGCAAAACAGGAGCTAGGGTATGTTGAAATAAAAGACACATTACTGCAGTTATATTTTGCCAGTCAGTGAGTGCTGAATGGAAATAAAATATTACAGCTCTTCCCCGAAAAGCTGAAGCTGGTGTCATGTTTCATGTTTTTTTAACCTACTCTGCTAAATCAGGGAACTAGCAGCCGAGGATGACGAAGAGGTTGATGAAGGTATTGCATGTGAGGAGAATCCTGATAGTAATACAGCGGACGTTGCTGGAGTTTCAAAGGATGAGAATGAAGAAGGAAAGGAGGAAGATGACGAGCTAGCAGAGTATGGCCTGGATAGATATGATGAAGAGGATGCAGGTGAGGGGAACGGGTGTTTATGTCCAGTATGTGTTTACGGTATAACAAATTTCTACTCATTCTATCTTACCTTTTGTGTCTACTCAAACGTAGCTGAGAGTCTGGATCTGACTGATCCTGTATCTGCTGTTTGTCTTCAATTTAGCGACCGCTAGTCTCGGTGACAGTCTGGCTGGGCTTACAGTGTTCAGCTGTAATGAGGAGGATCCTTACATCACCATCAAAGACACAGTAGGTGCATTCAGTGATCACATTTGTACCGATTCAGTGATGCCTGATATCAATCCCGAACATATAGCTGTGAAAATCCAGATAAATAGAAGAACAAATTTGTATTCTGGTGTAGGAATGTAATTTTACAAAAACAAGTCAAATCTAGTTTTTGCTGTGAATCTAAGGGGTGACAATTTCAATACTTATTGTATCTTGTCAAAGCAAAATTGCTTAGCTGTCTCTGTTCTTCCCTCAAGGACCAATATGAGCGAGAGGACTTCCAAATCAAGCCCAGTGACAATCTCATCCTAACCGGCAGGGCAGAGAAGGACTGCTGTAATTTGGAGATCCATGGTAAATATCCTCATATGTGATATGACGAGATCACAGCGAGTTTTCAGACGCTGACAAGACGCAGGAAAATGTCTTCTTTTGTTTGGATATTGTTCCAGTTTAGATTATTAGCTAAATGCATAACATATGTAAATGTAAACATATGTAGTGTTAACCTTTTTATATTAGAGAATTCTCAAATATAAATTAAACACTTCATCTCTTTCTTTACAGTTTATAACTCCGAGGAGGACTCTCTGTATGTCCATCATGATATTCTGCTACCAGCTTACCCACTGTGTGTGGAGTGGCTAAACTTTGACCCCAGCCCTGGAGAAGGACCTGGTAAGAAAATTCAGTTTTGCTCAAACAAACCTGTTCCTCTCCAGACCTGGCCTTGAGTAATTCATTTATAACAACAATATTTCTCAGCATTATATTTTATCTTAAAGTGCTCATATTATGCTATTTGGCTTTTTTCCCTTTCGTTTATTGTGTTATATATCTTTTTTGTGCACGTTATAGGTTTACAAAGTGAAAAAGTCCAAAGTCCACCCCAAAGGGACTTACCATCTCCAACAGAAAACACTGTTCACAAACTGCTCCAAACAGCTCTATTGTAGTCCAGCCTTTACTTCTGTGACAAACTTTGTAACACACGTTATAATGCTCGCCTAGCTGCTAGCATGGCACGCCCTCATACTCTGCTTCTGACTGGCTAGTAGTCCTTAGCTAGCTACTGCACATATGCGACTCCCAACAAAGATGGAACAGAAGTGTGATGCCTCACTCTGTAGCTAAAACAGAGAGCTCAACACACAGGGTGAAAAGAGGAGCTGCAGCAATGTGCAGTACAACGAAAAGATGGTGTTTTTTGAAAGTTGAACCATGTAAACCTATTCTGGTAAAACCTCTAAATACAATTATGAACCTGAAAATGAACATAATATGAGCACTTTAAAGCTATAGTGCGTAGTTTCTGTCTCCCCCATGAGGAATTCTAAGTACTGTAATGACAACAATTCTGTCGGTGCATCCACATGACACAAGCCTTCCGTGAACGCCTTACCCCCACCTCTCCTCCACACGGTTACTAGTAGCCAAGGAGGACACAGAGGATTAAAAAAACATGATGGACTCTTCAGAAGAGGTCATTATCTTTACTCAGGTTTCCGGCGTAAAAGACGCTGGACGACACCAATTTGTGGAGCTGATGGTCTTAATTAGCTTTGTAGCAACTCATTTGGCAATGGCTTAAATGTAACGGACATTAATTTTTATGAAAAAGTTACGCACCAAAGGTTTAAGATAACACAAAACTAAGAAGTATATAATCTGATCTTTGTAATGTGCACACACCACTGTGCTTACCTGACCATGTTCTGCTCTGTATGCTTACTCCAGGTAACTACGCGGCTGTGGGCAACATGACTCCTCAGATAGATGTGTGGGACCTGGATGTGGTGGACTGCTTAGAGCCAGCCTTCTCCCTGGGGAGCAAAAAAGCATCCAAGAAGAAAAAGAAGGGGAAGAAGGTACAAGCCTGTTCTTACACTGTCTTATACAAGCATCTGCATGCTGAGAGTGAGATCTGATAAAGTAAATTTAAAGGAGACATATCATGCTAATTTTCATGTTCATTCTTGTATTGTTTTTGTTTCTAGAACATGTTTACATGCTTTAATGTTCAAAAACACATTTTTCTCATACTGTGTCTGAATATACCTGTATTTACCCTCCGTCTGAAAAACTCAGTTTTAGTGCCTGTCTCTTTAAGCCCTGCTATAGGAAAGCCCAGTCTGCTCTGATTGGCTTGCGAGAAAAATATGGCGCACTTTTGCAAAGCTAGTTCTCAAGCTGTGAGTGGAGATACTCTGATGGGGGACGGTAGGCTATATTCTAATGGGAAGGGGAGCCAAATCTGAATGGCCTGTTAAATCACATCTTTTCTGATTGATCGAGGCAGCTCACAAAAATCTGGAAACACAAGCACTGAAAAAGTGAGTTTTTCATGATATGTCCCCTTTAAGGTGAAACTGTAAGTCTGTGATAAACTGTAAATATATTTTTGTGAATCAAGTCTTGATCAGGTCTCTTTTTTCAGGATATTTAAAAAACGTTTTTTAAATTTTTGACACCATTGATAGAAGACATGTTTGTCCTGCACCCCTGCATTATTGGTTATTGGTAATCATCTATTATTACTCCTTGGTTAGATATCATTAACACATTGCTCCCTGTTCTGGTTGATGCTAGGGGGCAGCGGCAGAGCCTGTCGAGGGGCACACAGATGCAGTGCTGGATTTATCCTGGAACAAACTAGTCAGGTCAGTATTCTGAGGCTAATACATTGCGAAACGGTACTGGAAAAAGGTTATCAATAAATGCCCCTAATGCTAGTCAGACGTACACGCAGTTGTATAGACTTTTTAATTTGACCCTTGTTTGTTGTGCTGAGATTTTATGCATATAATTTTGATGTACCATGACTGTGTATGTGTGCACTTATGCAACTCAAATTCATTATTTTACAGTAAAACAAATCCACCTTCTCTTACTTAGAAATGTGTTGGCCAGTGGATCAGCAGATGAAACAGTTATCTTGTGGGATCTTACTCAAGGCAAACCAGCCACAACTCTGCGCAGGCACACTGATAAGGTATTTAAAAGGGAACTTCAGTATTTTTCAACCTGCACCCTATTTTCCCATGTTTTTGTGCTAAAGTGACTAACAGGGACAACAATTTTTGAAATTGGTCTAATATTGAGCAAGAGCCCTGCTGCCCGGCAGCCACAAAACAATTGGGAAATTACGCACTGTAAATGTACGTCCACTAAAAGCTTCTTTTTTTTTGCAACTGGCAGGCTCAGATTGTCATTATACGTATCTGACTATATTATGGAAATGACCCTACAGAGAGTCATCTAAATATTCAGCCATGACATTGAAAATCATTTACGCTTTCTGTACTCCAACACAACAAACCCTTCCCGGCACTCCTCTCTACCAACTCACTCCGCTGTCTTCCGGCAACAAGTCACCTCTCACGAGATTTCAGAATGAGATTTCTCCTTTAGCGAGATTTGTTTAGACACAATAATAAACAGACCAGATCAAGCGAAAGGTAAAGAAAAACATTAATTTCTCTGTAGGGTCCTTTCTATAATGTTGTCAGACAATTATAATAACAATTTAAGCTTTTAGTGGATGTACATTTACCGCTAGACCAGAAAAAATATTTAAATAATGGATGTAATTCAATGTATTGTTGGTATTACATACATCCTCAGAATTTGCAGCCTTCAGCTTCTGGAAAAAAAAAAATTGTTTTATCTTTCAGGTTCAGACGTTATCATTCCACCCATTTGAGGCACAGACTCTGATATCAGGATCATATGACAAGTAAGTGTAATCTAGTATTGTCGTTAGTTTATAGAATGAGGTGAAAGGAAAAAAAACGGAAGATTTTCTTTTCAGGACAGCAGTCCTGTTTGACTGCCGTAGTCCAGACAACAGCAATCGGACCTGGAGGTTTAGTGGTCAGGTGGAGCGTCTGACCTGGGACCACTTTTCACCGTGCAACTTCCTGGTATGTGATCATATTCTTCTATTCCTATTTTAAAGGAAATAATCCATCCACATTCCTTTTTAAAAAATGTAAGCTTTAGCAGTTGTAAATAATGATTATATTTCTGGTGTGTATGTTTTATGGTCATTGTGCGATAAACCTTGTTTGTCCCTCTTGTGCTATTGCTCTCACAAGCGCAGCAGTTAACTTGAGTGTGTGTTGGTTGTGTTTCAGGCCAGCACAGAGGATGGATTTGTCTACTGTCTGGACGCACGCTCAGATAAACCTGTTTTCACCCTGAAGGCTCATGATGCAGAAGTGTCAGGTGTGTGTGTGTGTGTGTGTGTGTGTGTGTGTGTGTGTGTGTGTGTGTGTGTGTGTGTGTGTGTGTGTGTGTGTGTGTGTGTGTGTGTGTGTGTGTGTGTGTGTGTGTGTGTGTGCGCGCGCGCGCGCATTGGCACTTGTTGTTCTGCACTGTGTGTTGAGTCACTTAGGGATGATGAAATGATGGGTTTACATTGTTGGTACATACCAGCGAATGTGGGACAACTTGTGGCTTCTTTATTTTTAGTCAATCCTTGAAAACATTTTGGTGAGCACAGTAAGTAACACCCAATGGAGCCAGCGAGGCCCGTCCTCTTACATGATTTCCACCGTGTAATTTGCAATTAGGTGAATGGTGAGTTTGGAGGAACTGTCTGTGAAATCTTGAATACACCTGGTCCTATGAATCGTTGATGGACAACAAAGCGCCCTGCTTTGGTTATAAGTTTACTTCATGGTGGAATTAATGTGTTTTTAAAAGGCACATTGACTGTACAATAAAAGAAAATCACATCTAAACATTTCTGCAGGTTTGGACCTCAGCAGCCAAATTAAAGGATGCCTGGTCACCTCATCAGCTGACAAACACGTAAAGATTTGGGACATTTTGGGCAACAAGCCCAACCTGGTGCACTCACGGGATATGAAAATGGTAAGAACTTGCATGAGCGTGTAGATCTCAGATCCTTTCACTCCAATCCGTTCTAGAATTATTTTGCCACGTCAAAGTCATGAAGTTTGTGGTTGTTGAAAGAGTCAAAACAACTTCCTTTCCCACCTGTGAACAGGGTGTGCTGTTCTGTGCGTCATGTTGCCCTGACCTGCCCTTCATCTATGCCTTCGGGGGACAAAGGGATGGCTTGCGGGTTTGGGATATAAGTGATGTTGCAGCAGGTATGGTTTCTTTCTTTCCTTCCATACGATTTGTGCAGTTCACTGAAATCATATTAAAAGCTAAATAATTGTCTCTACACAGTTCACCACTGACCTTTTATTTATAAATTCAGTTCAATTAATAATGCTCACATGCTATTATGATTGTCTGTTTCTAGTGGTTGGGGTGTTTGGCAGTCGAGAGCGCTTGGTGGCGAACACGGGATCACAAGCATCCAGCACTGCAGCCACAGCAGAGATGGAAGTCTCCTAGTCACACTCTGGATGCATCAACAGCCTGTTAACATGAATAAACTGAGCAACATATCAAGCTGCTCCGCTTGTTGTGGTGTTCCTCATAGTGCAGTAGTTCAAGGGGTAAGGTGAATAAATTAAGCTGCATTCCTGAAGGATTTGAATGGTTGGCCAGAATGCTAACTGGACCTAAAACACCTGAAAACATGTTCAGCTTGTCTCTCTGCAAAGATAACAGTAGCTTTGCAAACTCAAAAATGTGTTAAGGAAAAAGAGGTTGTTGTTTTTTATATTCATATTATTGAATATTTCCAAGAATTTGTTTTTGATTTTCAGGTGAAAGCAGTGATTTGAATATTTGAATTACTCTGAATTGTTTATATTATACTCTTTCAGTTTGCCTTTCTTTGTACATTTACAAATGTAATATGCTACTAAAACTATTTTCACCTGAATTATTGCATACCTGGGTTTCCTGGTAATGAATGGTAAAATTAAATGTCAAAATAAATCTGTGTACTCACATCTGGCCATAGTATTGAAAGATAATAGACTCATTAAAATGCTGCATATTCAATAAATAAATACAGTGTATAAAATATGTAAAACTTTTTGTTATTTGGAAATTTGCAACCCTCAGATCAGTGGTGGACTCAGGCTGTCTGAGGGGAAGGGGTGAGAAAAAAAAGGTGCATGCGGTGGGGCACCAGCACGCAGGTACAGGTACTTTATTATGTTTTCTCCATTTAAGGGCCAGAGGTCCGCTAGAATTCCGTCTCTCGGTACCTACGTTCCTGCAGTAAAACGAGTACTGTTACGCAGGGTGCGATGTGCCGGGGGGAATGCATGGGATTTCCCCCTTTCTGATCCAGATATCCTTACCTCTGCTGAATTATTTTTTATCCCCGGTGGGGACAAAATAATTCCCCCTTCAAACTGATCATACTTTGAGCTGCATTAACCTCACCTGGATCGCAGACGTAGTAACTCCAGTCAGGATTCAAAGTGTATATCCGACACAACAAACCTCATAGACTGAAAGAAACTTCTACATGTTTACCAAGGTCATTAGACATGATCTGAAGTATACAAAATAAAATACTTGATGGTAGGGCATCATTTGTGCATTATAAAGAGGGAATATGTTTTGTGGCAGACCGAATTTGTATTCCACTATAACTTTTGCTTGGAAAGTAGTAACTTATTAATATTCACCAAGGTTATTAGTTATGATCTGATTGCCTTTACCATCATATTGGATGATGCACGAGGTACGTAAGAAATAAAAATGGACAAAACTCGTAAATGTGTTGTTTAAATACAGCTTTTAAATGCAAAAGAAGTGACTAGTTTTTTCAAGTATATAGTGTATTCATCAGTTGTACAAAAATAGTGTTTATTTGGGAAAGGGTTGGATTATTTTTGTATGACTGATGGTCGTTTGAAAAGTGGAACAAAAATGAGGTCGTCTGAGTGCTAGGACGGAAATATTATAGTGTTGCACACCCGAAAAATAATTAAGCATGGCGTCAAGTCATTTGTGCAAGCTTCATAGTCTATTAACGCGACTTTCTAACGGTACCACACTACTGCGTGTACAAAGTAAGTTGTGTTTTTGATCATTTTATCAGGTATTTGCTGGAGGTCATATTAGTTTACCGTTTATAACCGTTAGCGCAACGGTGTTGGGAGTATTTAGCTAACAGAGGCTAACCTTGAGAGTATGTTTAGTAGGTAAACACTTTGATTTGGCTAGCACTACTTTTGTTTCCACTGTAAAAACCGTATTTTCTGTAAAAAAAAAACAACAAACAAAAAACTCGCAAGCGGGCGCCATAACTGTCTTAACGGTGGTCTGCAGGGGTTTATGCTTTCAAATGCGATGTATAATTTCTAGCTAACATAAGTTGAAATGTGTCCTGCTAACTATTTTAATTGCAAGTGTCTGTCTCACCTGTTTGGTTTTCTGTTGCAGCATGTGTGGTGCCAATGCGACAGAAGTCCAGCGTCACTGGTCCTTCACCTGATGGCCCGAACTGGTAGGCTTTGTTAAGAGCTGAAACGTTTGAATTCAAAAAAGTAAAGAGTGCACCTAG